>NC_140175.1:111320905-111575905 GCF_963971535.1 Notolepis coatsorum
CACTCGCCACGAATGACGGAGACGCTGGGCTTGCCTGTTCGAGCCCAGCGCTCCACATTGCTTTCAGTTTAGCTGGTCGTTCATACTAATACACATTGGCCGTATTAGGGGGTGGGAAACTGATGGGTGGGGATCGGGCGTTGTGGACAGCGACTCCTACAGGTCTGTTGGTGCGCCTGCGCAGTAGAATCAGGAAGTGTCGGGGGCAGCGTGAGCCTCCCACGCGTTACTCCTCGCCACTGAGAGATCGAGCTGCGCAGGTGAAAAGATGCGACTGCTGTTACCTCAAGTACCGGAGGGGACTTGTGCTATGTATGACTTAGTCCACATTGCAGCCGGCTTGTGGGAGGCAAGAAACAGCGTTCGTGACAGGGGAGGGTTGAATTGGATGATACGAAATTGGGATGGGAGAAAATATAGAAAAATGGGAGAAAAAGTGGATAAAAAAAAAAACAATCAATTAATTCTAACAAAAAATACCAAATTTACCAAACAATAACAAATGTATTTTTTTCCTCAATCAAAATGTTTATTTCCACAGCAGCAACATATGTTTTATATTGACTTAATAAATAAACAAAAACTAAAAATCTACTTATGTCGACGAAAATGTCCAATAGGCCTAACTAAATAACAGATTACGCGCATAAAAACGCTACTAACGAAGCAATGAGGTTATTTTTAACCATTTCACTGCCACACTTTACTATCACACAACCGACGGCGATGCTCCATCATTAGCTCCGCATCCGCGGAGCTAATGATGCTAATGATGGAGCATCACCGTCGGTTGTGTGATAGTAAAGGGCTAACCTTCTGTATTGTCACAGTGAAAGGGTTAACCGGCTGTCGTGTGGCAGTGAAAGGTGAGGCTATTATTATTTTTTTGCAATTTTGCAAAAAGATAGCCTACATGGAACATAAATAGCCTGTCTCACTCACAGGGTCCCCATTTAGTTGTTCTTGTTGAGGAAAGTCAGCACATCGACCTGGTCAGGTGTCAGACTGGAGCGCATGCAGCCTGGGTCACAATCAGTCCCGAAACACTCGCTCGGATGGTACCGATAATACCGCCGTGGGTATACAGAGAGGTACTGGCGTGCCAGCTTTGCCAGCCTGGGGAATCTCCCCGCAATTGACTTTCCATCAGTCAGTCGGATTTTTATCCAGGGATGGGGAATGGCTTATTTTTAACTGTCACGCGAGGTGGTCTGCCGTATGCCGAGTTGCCGACCCGGCAAACTTCAAGTTAGCGACACCGCAGCGGTGACTCGCCAGTCCTCGGTGATGTAGTGGCAAGTGACGGTAACATAGCTTTATTAGATAGAGAAACAATAGGATATATAGAAATGGATGCGTTTGTTAGAGAAAACACATTTCAATAATATATGCCTCATTCTATGTGCACTGCCAGCCAGCCTTTATGCGACGGAGAGAAGGTAATCTCCCCATTCAGATACAATTGAACACAAAATTTGGTTCCAAAGATATTTTATGTTTCTCTGCATATTGTCACACTATCGAACAAAGTGCTGGGTCCATGTCTGTTGTCTCTTATTCTGAATGGATTTGGTGCCAGCTGTAATTTCTGCCCGTCTCCATGATCAAAACATGAGAGCGAAAGTATTTAGTCAAACTACAGAACAGAGCCTGGGTTAGAGTTAGAGTTTGTGGTAAAAACAAAGTTATCTGCATAGGATGTAATGGCTTTGGATAAAAGCGCTATGTAAATGTAGTCCATTTACCGTTGAATGGCAAAAGTAGCTGTTGTTCTCTACAACAGCAGAGGAATGACTCCAGTCAATAACCATCACAGCAGGCTGGGTTTATAACCATCACAGCAGGCTGGGTTTATAACCATCACAGCAGGCTGGGTTTATAAAGTGGAGAAGGCTAAACTAATTGGCCACGGCTCATTCATCTAACATCTGGATGGCTGCCAGCAACATCGGATAGCTTTCAGCTGCCGTATTGGACAATAATTAGCACCATTGATTTTCTACCACTATGGAGGAGAGAAGAGGAGGGAGGGAAAGAGAGAGGGAGCTGTCTCAGGGTCTCTACAGAACACACATACATAGTGTACAGAGGCAGACACACACACACACACACACACACACACACACACACACACACACACACACACACACACACACACACACACACACACACACACACACACACACGCACACACACATGTTTGTAGATAGGGTGGATTAAATTCTAATGTCAGGGCTTATTGCAAAATGTCAGCATGAAAGACACTATTAACTTAACCTTCTCTTTCTTTCTCTCTCTCTCTTACTATATTAATTGAATATATATTTTTTTATCCACTTTTTCTATTTTTTTTCTCCCGTCTTGAACGTTGCTCGCACATGCCCCCCACTGGCCGGTTGTAACGGTAAAGGTGTAACGTGTGGGAGGCTCACACTACCCCACCATTTCTTGTCTCTGGTGTGCAGGCGTCCCCCAACCGACCTGTAGGAGTCGCTGTACACAACGTCCAGATTACCACCCATCGACTTCCACCCGCTAACTCTGCCAATTGAGTTAGTATGACGGCCGGCCCAAGCCGGAGGCAACGCCGACAGCCGGATTCGAACCCGGTGTCTCTTGCGTTGGTGACAAGCGCAATGTCCGCTGCGCCACCCAGCCGTCTGATTGAATTTATTTGATTATGCATAAAAGATGCATATAAAACTGCTCTGCAGGAATACATACATACATTTAAGAAAGCATCGAGGTTAAAAACACAATAAAGCCAAAAGGGGGGAGGGGGGGGGGGGGGGGGGGTATAGTGGGCAGTTGGCTGGCAGAAACAGTATAGCTACTCTGAAGCCCAAATACAAAAATACAAAAACAAACCACACAATTTCACTACAAGTAAAAGCCAAATACACAATCAAATTCAATTAATCTACAGCATTCTCTTTAGCCCTTCTAATTAATAATAAAATCAAGTTCAAGTTCAAGTTTCAAGTTTGTTTTTATTTGTCAGAACAAAATACAGGATTCTTTATAATGAAATGCTTGTTTCTTATGAGCCGCTGCGAGTTTGCTACATACAGTAAAGAGAAAGTAATGATAAAAATTTACTAAATTAAGCACAGTCTCGACGGAGCCCACAGAGAGACGGCCGGACAGTGCGGTGCCATTTTTGGGAGCCAAAGATCCATCTGTAAGTTACTGTAAGCACACCTTACACATCAGTTCAACCATCATCCTATCCTTCTGTAAGCACACCTTACACATCAGTTCAACCATCATCCTATCCTTCTGTAAGCACACCTTACACATCAGTTCAACCATCATCCTATCCTTCTGTAAGCACACCTTACACATCAGTTCAACCATCATCCTATCCTTCTGTAAGCACACCTTACACATCAGTTCAACCATCATCCTATCCTTCCTCGCTTCTATGAGAATCCCATAGAGGCAGACGCCAACCACTTTTTTAAAGCGGTCTTAAAGCCTCTTTCCGTAGCTAGTGCTTTGCAAGAGGTGGGTAATTGGTTCCATAGAAATACCGTATACAAAAATTAGTTTTCCCCCATAGAACTCCTGAACCTGTGTGGAATTATATCCGTCTGCCTGCCTCTCGTGGAGGAAGTGTGAGTCTCAGCCAGCTAAAGGAACTGACCAGATATGCAGGGACTGTAGCATTCCTTATTTTAAAGGTCAGCCGCAACTTAATCTTTTCCACTAGTAACCAGTTCAGACCATCAAAGTGTGAGTCATTGAGATGTGTACGGGGGTGAAGTTTGAGCACAGTCCTTATTTTGAGATGTCTGTAATCTATGCTTTATTAGTTTTGGTGAGCAACTAGACCAGGATGTACACGCGTAGTCAAAGTGACACTGCACTAAGGCATCTGCTAATGTCTTCAGTGTGTTTGAATTGCAGATAGGATTTTCTTGCTAATAATTAGTTTTTTTGGTTTCTTTTGGTCAGAGCCTTCAAGGCCATATTCTCCCCTGACAAAGACTTGTCTAAGATGCAGCCTAAGTAATTAACAGGTAAATAAATAAGTATTGTATGGTCAACGGTATCCAATGCTTTCTGCACATCAAGTAATACCATTCCACAGACTTTCCCCACATCCACTTCTTTTCTAATATGATCCGTTAAGTATAGCAAACAGGTGTCAGTGGAGTGCCGTTTCCTGAAGCCCGACTGCAATTCATAAATTATGTTAAAACTTGAGAGGTAGCTGTCAATCTGCTCATGGATAATTTTCTCAATGACCTTAGAGAGAACACTCAATATAGACACTGGGCGATCATTTCCATGATCCAGTTTGCTACCTTTTTTGTAAAGGGGCATCACTCTGGCAAGTTTAAGGTCATTGGGAAAAGTTCCATTCCTTACCGACAGATTCACTATATGGGTCAGACATGGTGCAATGACTTCCGCAGCATCCCACAAGAGACGAGCAGGTATATCATCCAGACCTGTTGCTTTTGGAGTTGTTCAATTCAGTGATTTTTTCCTTTCTTGTAAAGCTCAAAACTGGTCTTATCCCTTGTTTTCCTGAACTCCATAAATAATGAATTTCTCACCTTGATAGATTTCAGAATTTCATCATTTATCCATGGCTCTGTTCTATGTTTTATTCATACCCTTTTTCTAGGAGCCAGCTTATCCATGTTCTCAATAAACATAGATTTAAACATGCTCTAAACATGCTCCAAGCTTTGTCAACCTCATCACTTTGTAGCACGGGAGCCCAATTTTGACTACCTAAACTTTCAATGAAAGCATCCCTACTGTAGTTCTTCATAGACCTTATCTTTATTGTATTGTGAGTATTATGTTTAAAAAAAAAGTTTACTTCCCTAGTGCATAACATCAGAGTGGTCGCTCAAGGCATAATGCACAACACCACTTTTAGAAATCTTAATTGCATCAGAAACCAGAATTAGGTCAAAATAACAGTTTGCGTAGTAGAACAGACCCGAGTGGGCTCCTGAATAAGATGTTGTAAGTCAAACATTCTACAAAAATCCATGAATGATTTAAAACCGGAACTGTCCTTCCATAACATGTCCGTATTAAAATCTCCCATGATAATAACATCTGATTCCGTAAAGTCGGGACATTCGGTACGAACCTCCTCAATCAATTCCTAAAAGATATTCTGGGCAGGTGGTCTGTAGCAACATGTACCAACAAGGAAGGGTTTACACTTGGGTAATAAAACATCTAACCACAAAGCCTCATCATGGGATAAATCTGATCTGAAATTAAAACAAATGTCCGATTTGACATGCATACAGACTCCTCCGCCTTGTTGGTCTCTCCTAATAACAGAATCATTCTCAAGTTCGATTTCAGAGTCTTTAATGGAACAAGCCATGTCTCCGTACTGCGACCTTGCTCTTTGAAGAGAGCAGGCGTATCTCATGAATCGTGGGGTGAAGACTTCTTACATTTAGATGGAGGATGTGCAGACCTTTAGAAGAGAATACTTTATCCATGTCCAATAAATCCACTCGGTCATTTATCACTTTCCAAACTTTCGCGTTTGTTCTGTACTCACTTTCCCCATTTTGTGATAGCTCTCTGTACTCCCTTTCTCTCGCGTTAATTGGAGATTTCTTTTTTATATACTTTACATTTAGAGTACACACACATATACAGTCACACATACATGTATGCATACATACACATACATACAATTGGAGACCTACAAATCTGTACATGGTCTTATCTCTCCCCTCTCCCCCCGTCTCTGTCTCTATACCTCTCTCTCTCCCCGTCTCTGTCTCTCTACCTCTCTCTCTCTCTCCCCGTCTCTGTCTCTCTACCTCTCTCTCTCATGTCAGCTAGCATCTCTCATCTCCCGTTTGGAGATGGAAGGTTTTATGGTTTATAGAAGGTCAACATGACAGGAGCGTCTAGTCATCACAATGAGGTCTTGGCTTCACAGCAGTAAATCAATGTGATAAATCATGTTTGTATGAATCATGAATGATACATTGAGCTCTGATAGAAAGAGAGAAGGAAACAGAATGATACATTGAGCTCTGATAGAAAGAGAGAAGGAAACAGAATGATATATTGAGCTCTGATAGAAAGAGAGAAGGAAACAGAATGATATATTGAGCTCTGATAGAAAGAGAAGGAAACAGGATGATATATTGAGCTCTGATAGAAAGAGAAGGAAACAGAATGATATATTGAGCTCTGATAGAAAGAGAGAAGGAAACAGAATGATATATTGAGCTCTGATAGACAGAGAGAAGGAAACAGAATGATATATTGAGCTCTGATAGACAGAGAGAAGGAAACAGAATGATATATTGAGCTCTGATAGACAGAGAAGGAAACAGAATGATATATTGAGCTCTGATAGACAGAGAGAAGGAAACAGAATGATATATTGAGCTCTGATAGAAAGAGAAGGAAACAGAATGATATATTGAGCTCTGATAGAAAGAGAAGGAAACAGAATGATATATTGAGCTCTGATAGAAAGAGAAGGAAACAGAATGATATATTGAGCTCTGATAGAAAGAGAGAAGGAAACAGAATGATATATTGAGCTCTGATAGACAGAGAGAAGGAAACAGAATGATATATTGAGCTCTGATAGACAGAGAGAAGGAAACAGAATGATATATTGAGCTCTGATAGAAAGAGAGAAGGACACAGAATGATACATTGAGCTCTGATAGAAAGAGAGAAGGAAACAGAATGATATATTGAGCTCTGATAGAAAGAGAGAAGGAAACAGAATGATATATTGAGCTCTGATAGAAAGAGAGAAGGAAACAGAATGATATATTGAGCTCTGATAGAAAGAGAGAAGGAAACAGAATGATATATTGAGCTCTGATAGAAAGAGAGAAGGAAACAGAATGATATATTGAGCTCTGATAGAAAGAGAGAAGGAAACAGAATGATATATTGAGCTCTGATAGAAAGAGAGAAGGAAACAGAATGATATATTGAGCTCTGATAGACAGAGAGAAGGAAACAGAATGATATATTGAGCTGTGATAGACAGAGAGAAGGAAACAGAATGATATATTGAGCTCTGATAGACAGAGAGAAGGAAACAGAATGATATATTGAGCTCTGATAGACAGAGAGAAGGAAACAGAATGATATATTGAGCTCTGATAGACAGAGAGAAGGAAACACAATGATATATTGAGCTCTGATAGACAGAGAGAAGGAAACAGAATGATATATTGAGCTCTGATAGACAGAGAAGGAAACAGAATGATATATTGAGCTCTGATAGAAAGAGAGAAGGAAACAGAATGATATATTGAGCTCTGATAGAAAGAGAAGGAAACAGAATGATATATTGAGCTCTGATAGACAGAGAGAAGGAAACAGAATGATATATTGAGCTCTGATAGAAAGAGAGAAGGAAACAGAATGATACATTGAGCTCTGATAGAAAGAGAGAAGGAAACAGAATGATATATTGAGCTCTGATAGACAGAGAGAAGGAAACAGAATGATACATTGAGCTCTGATAGACAGAGAAAGAAACAGAATGATACATTGAGCTCTGATAGACAGAGAGAAGGAAACAGAATGATATATTGAGCTCTGATAGACAGAGAGAAGGAAACAGAATGATATATTGAGCTCTGATAGAAAGAGAAGGAAACAGAATGATATATTGAGCTCTGATAGAAAGAGAAGGAAACAGAATGATATATTGAGCTCTGATAGAAAGAGAAGGAAACAGAATGATATATTGAGCTCTGATAGAAAGAGAGAAGGAAACAGAATGATATATTGAGCTCTGATAGACAGAGAGAAGGAAACAGAATGATATATTGAGCTCTGATAGACAGAGAGAAGGAAACAGAATGATATATTGAGCTCTGATAGAAAGAGAGAAGGACACAGAATGATACATTGAGCTCTGATAGAAAGAGAGAAGGAAACAGAATGATATATTGAGCTCTGATAGAAAGAGAGAAGGAAACAGAATGATATATTGAGCTCTGATAGAAAGAGAGAAGGAAACAGAATGATATATTGAGCTCTGATAGAAAGAGAGAAGGAAACAGAATGATATATTGAGCTCTGATAGACAGAGAGAAGGAAACAGAATGATATATTGAGCTGTGATAGACAGAGAGAAGGAAACAGAATGATATATTGAGCTCTGATAGACAGAGAGAAGGAAACAGAATGATATATTGAGCTCTGATAGACAGAGAGAAGGAAACAGAATGATATATTGAGCTCTGATAGACAGAGAGAAGGAAACAGAATGATATATTGAGCTCTGATAGACAGAGAGAAGGAAACAGAATGATATATTGAGCTCTGATAGACAGAGAAGGAAACAGAATGATATATTGAGCTCTGATAGAAAGAGAGAAGGAAACAGAATGATATATTGAGCTCTGATAGAAAGAGAAGGAAACAGAATGATATATTGAGCTCTGATAGACAGAGAGAAGGAAACAGAATGATATATTGAGCTCTGATAGAAAGAGAGAAGGAAACAGAATGATACATTGAGCTCTGATAGAAAGAGAGAAGGAAACAGAATGATATATTGAGCTCTGATAGACAGAGAGAAGGAAACAGAATGATACATTGAGCTCTGATAGACAGAGAGAAGGAAACAGAATGATACATTGAGCTCTGATAGAAAGAGAAGGAAACAGAATGATATATTGAGCTCTGATAGACAGAGAGAAGGAAACAGAATGATATATTGAGCTCTGATAGACAGAGAGAAGGAAACAGAATGATATATTGAGCTCTGATAGAAAGAGAAGGAAACAGAATGATATATTGAGCTCTGATAGACAGAGAAGGAAACAGAATGATATATTGAGCTCTGATAGACAGAGAGAAGGAAACAGAATGATATATTGAGCTCTGATAGACAGAGAGAAGGAAACAGAATGATATATTGAGCTCTGATAGACAGAGAAGGAAACAGAATGATATATTGAGCTCTGATAGACAGAGAAGGAAACAGATGCAGGTGAGGAGACACCTCTATTATAAGACCACGATCTGTGTCCACACATAAGGTGAAGCTGATCTCTGACAAAAGACTTTGCTTCATTCATCGTGCACATAGGAGGTAGAGCAGTCATCTGGTAATCTGAAGGTTCCCGGTTAGATTTCGGTTCCTCGCAGCAGCGTGTCCAAGTGTCCTTGACCCCTAACTGCTCTCATGGAGCAGGTTGTCACCTTTCATGGTTGCCTCCGCTGTCGATGTGAATGTGTGACACTTACCCACCACCTACAGATCTGCTACCGATCAGCTACAGTCAGACCAGCTACAGATCAGCCAATACACCCACAGCTGCTCGGCTATTATAACATTCCATCTTAAAAGGCACCATTTCAGGGATTAAAAAAAGGCCCTTCCTTTCTGGTAGAAAACAGTCCCGCAGCGGCAGTAATACATCTCTCCGTCTGGCCCAGCTGCTGACAGTGTCCCGATATCCACCACCACAGAGGAATGATCAACAACCAGCAGTCAGAACCACTCTGAGGTAATGAGAAAGACCTGGAGCCAATGAGGATAAAAGCCTTCAACTCTATAAAGCTTTCAGAACTTTCTATAAAGGACACTTTCAGAACTTTCTATAAAAAGGAAACTTTCAGAACTTTCTATAAAGGGGAATTGAGAACCTCTGAAAGTTCTGAGATGAGTTCCTGTTTCTTTTCCCACTGTAATTCAAGAGCCGTAAAGCTCGGTGGAAGTGTCATGAAGCCACAGTCGCGGCTTTAGCAGTGACCCAGTAAGCGAAGATGGAAGAGGCTCTTGTTGTGCCTATAATCGCGTTCTTACGCTAATAAACGTTATTTTTCACTCTTTTTTTTGTCAAGGCATCATTCGTCCAGACAGCATAGCCCATGGTAGGAGATATTTAATTTGCGCTGGGATTTAAATGGCGTGATTACATTTCATCCCCAGCTAGCTGCCTGTTCACGGACGTGGCGACACGTTTCTTGAGAGCAGTATGCCCCTGCGTTCCTGGAACTCACGTTTAGCAGCACCTCGTGGTACCAAAGCACCTCAAAGGCCCTAAAAACAAGACTACAAACATCACAAAACAAACTGGTCAGACTCTCTCTCTCTCTCTCGCTAACACTTACCCTTGTCTCTCTCCGTCCACCAGGATCCGGACCAGTATACCAGTGACGGCCACCAGAATGGGGTAATGGTCGACACTCTCCAGACCTGCAGAAAACACAGTCTCGGTTGACCTTTGACCCCAACCTTAACCCTTACTAACCTTGACCTTGTGGTATGAAATATGTGCACGTAGTATAGTTGATGCAATGCTCACCTTATGAGCCATTTCATGTAGGAACTATTTTCTACCAAAGTACATTATTGAAAGTACAGACATGAGCACCATACACACATGCACACACAGAACTCGACATAAAAACTACAATGTACCAATCTACCAAATGGTTTTAATGTTTTTTTCTTCTTTTAATTCAGATGTTCATTCATATGTTACACGTCAGTCCAGGGACCTGCATATACCTTATTGTGGTACTTCACTTAGGCAGTTCTCAGTGAGGTATAGAGGGTCCAATCTTTGGAATGCAGCTGATCCTATATTGAGGAAATCTCCATCTCTGCTTATTTTTAAAGCAAACTACAAAAAAATTCTCATATCCAAAAGTAGTAGATAGATAAATAGGTCATACATGTATGCATTTGGTTATGTGGGTGGGTAGGTTTGTAGGCAGGTGGGTGGGTTGTTATATATTATTATGTACGCAGTATACAGTATATGCATGTATGTACTGTGTGTATGTATGTTTGTATTAACACGTATCTTTTGAATGTATTGTGGTATTTTATAATATGCATATTTTTGTATTTTTGTATGTTTGATTTTATAAAACAGGGGAAGTTCTTGATAAGCCTCTAGGCTTCTAACTTCTCCTTCACAATGGTTATAACTTATTATGTATTGTTTTTACTTCTGTTTAACTGTGTTAATAAATAAATAAATAAATACAAAAAATACAAATACAAAATGTAGTTTGTAAAAAGGGGCGACAGTGACTCAGGAGGTAGAGTGGTAGTCGGAAGGTTCAACACTTAACCCCTAACTGCTCCTGATGAGCAGGACGGCACCATCGGTGTGTGAATGTGTGAGTGAACGGGTGAATGTGAGGAACAAAATGGTAAAGCGCGTTGGATAAAAGCTGCTATATAAATGCACCATTTAGTAGTACAATGTAGTACAAGTACAATGTAACAACATGCAGCGTGTTCAGTATGTGTGTGTGTGTGTGTGTGTGTGTGTGTGTGTGTGTGCGCACGCGTGTGTGTGTGTGTGTGTGTGTGTGAGAGAGAGAGAGAGAGAGAGAGTGTGTGTGTGTTTGTGAGTGTGTGGATGTGTCTGTGTGTGTCTGTGTGTGTGTGTGAGAGAGAGTGTGTGTGTGTGTGTGTGTGTGTGTGTGTGTGTGTGTGTGTGTGTGTGTGTGTGTGTGTGTGTGTGTGTGTGTGTGTGTGTGTGTGTGTGTGTGTGTGTGTGTGTACCTGGCAGTCTCAGGTTGACGACTCGATCAAAGAGGTTTCTCTCTGCTGTCACTCTGTTTAACACCTGGTTCAACAGCTAGAGAGAGAGACAGAGAGAAGGAGAGAGAGACAGAGAGAGAAAGACAGAGAGAGAGACAGAGAGAGAGAGAGACAGAGAGAGAGAGAGACAGAGAGAGAGACAGAGAGAGAGAGAGACAGAGAGAGAGAGAGACAGAGAGAGAGAGAGACAGAGAGACAGAGATTTGATTACAGAGTTGCAATGTGACACAGCTCTGTTCACACATTTCTTTATTCTAGTAGGCCTATATTTTATTTTAATTGTACATTATGTTTAGTTTTATAAGTGCGTTCAATAGCTTTGTTTTTTTTACCCTTTTCTTATCAACTATATTGTGTAAACATCTCAAATACTGGGTTGATATGTCTATTTTATGTGTATCTGGCAATTTCATGATTTTATATGTCTATTTTATGTGTATCAGTGACAATCAAACCGTAAACAAAGAGGCCTATTAACCCATTCTCTGCCGGAGCTTATATCCATCCTTGTAGCCTCTCTGCCAGCACTATTTGTCTATGGAGATGTTCACCTTCTTTGCAGGGCTATAACTTTTTAAATTCTATTGCTAAATTGACATTACTATGGCCCATTCAACATCGATTATCTATCGTTCAGGATGTAGGAACGTTTTACTTTTTCATTCACACATTCATACTAAAATACCATCCAGAGTATAAATATGTTTTTATCGTTTTCTGCTGTATTTCATAGAACGTGAGATATAGCCATAAATGCATATATTAGATGATCAAATGCAGTTTGATACCGATCAACGTTATATAAAAAATTTCAACTGTACATGATCCTAAACGTCATGACTGGTCATCTGCTGGTGACCGGAGGGGGGGGGGGGGGGGGTCGTTTATAATGCAATGACCGACGTTAAATGATTCATGTAGTATGGGTGATATATAGATCAGAGCAGTTTGTATGGATAATAATAATCAAAAACGCTGAAACTCACGGCAGCTTCCTCTTACCGTTGGGCGATCACACTGGCGCAAACAGATCCCAGTTATGTGATGTTGATCTAGGTGATCCAGTTCCGGTTTGTATAATACTAATATACGTCCAATCATGTTGTTTATTGAGTTATGGCAACGGATCGATATGCACGGTGTCTGGATAGAGTCCCGCGAGCGATAGCGAGTGGCCGGACGGAATAGGGGACGGGCTAAGCACTTCCGGTTTTGGCAACTCGCCGATCGGCCATCAGGTGGCAGTATTGAAGCGTTGCAGAGTTGAGCGGAGTCCTACAACACCAGCAAAGACTCCGTGGGTGAAATGTGAATACCATGACGAAAATATGAAATATTGATCTCAAAGACGGCGTAACCCGTCATTGGCAGATTACGCATGGCGAGGAATGACGTGTAAACACGTCATCGGCGGAGAAAGGGTTAACACATTCGGGGCCATTGGGATGCGTCTAATAAATCTCTAGAGGACCGGCAAATGTAAACAGACGTGGGGCTGTTTGTAGAGCTAAATCTATACTTTATAGTATTGCTATCTGTCCATTCTCATTGTCAATTGAGACCATAAACCGTCCCTTCAAAATGGCTTAAAGAAAAAAAAATTCATCAATACGTTCTCATTTTATAGCGCCGTGAATATAAGCGTTATACGGGATTTGGTCTAGTATATTTCCTGGAAGGCGAGATAAAGGGCTAATAGTTACTATTCTAACGTTATATCCAATGGCATTTCCGTTATACAGATGCTACAGTTAAAACTCAAACTGCATATTATCTGCACGATCCTCAAGCATGTATGCATGAAAGGGGGGGGGGGGGCGGGGGACGTTGTTTCTTATTATTGATTACCAATAACCGTGTTCGTCTAAGTAGCCACATAGGCCGATCGTATCGTATCATAACAAGGCTCGATCGGGCTGTAATTTACGTGAAAAAGATCTTACCATGAGCCGGTTGGATCCCCCCGAGCATTTCCCCATTATCGATCGCCATCTGGTAGATCGATATGTCCATTGGCTGATGATAAATCCCCTTATTGCATAGTGAAATCCGCGCTCCAAAAGGTATTCCGTGGAACAGACAATAGCTATCTGCGGTCAGGCAAGCGATACCGGAGTCTCATGGCAAGCACAGAAAGACTCAGAAGAAGCTTCTATCCCCAGGCCATCAGGTTGCTCAACGAACAATAACACTATGCAACAACCATCAAATGCACTCACAACACACACATCCACACGCACACACTCACTTTAAACAAACAACACACTGCAGCACCCACTCTCCACACTTTAGAACACCTAAACACACTTTATATTTGTTGGTAAAGGATTTGCACTACAACCCATACCTCAGTACACCTTACTGTAAATTGTACCTAAACTGTACCTCATCCCATTTCTGCTTTGCACTATATAGTATTGTATATTAGTATATTGCATAGTATATTGTATATTGTATGGTAACTCAGTTACTTCTATTCTGCATCGAACATTGTACATATGTATATACTGAACACTGTGTCTACGTACGTGACTTCTATTTTTACTTCTATTTTTTACATGTTATACTATTTTATTTTATTTCATACTTATCTTTTGTCTAGCACAGTCTCTGGAGCGTAACAGAAAGAAGCATTTTGTATAAAAGTATTCTGTACTTCTGTATGACAACTATTAAAGAAACTAACTAAACTATCGCTTCAGATGAGTAGAAAACTACATTAGAGATAAAAAAAAAAAAAAGACAACTTCTGCCACAGGGCACACTGCATTATCGCGATAGCGCCCCTAAGAGGATCTGGCCGGTATTGCACTTTCTCAAATTCAAAGAGTAGGGTATATCTGCAGTGCAGCTCGGCGACCTTGAATAGGTTATTAAAATGGAATAAAAGCCAAAACAACTTGCCACGGATATATCCGTGCTTATGTCCACAACGGGTGGAATCAAAACACGGAGATATACGTTGTTGGGCGGGATTGTGTTAAGATGTTAGATCCTAATGTGAAAATGTGATTTAATGTTATATGCCTTATGATTGATTTTCTGTTAATTGTATGCCTAATTCTGCCTCTTCTTTACTGCTGTGAAGCACTTTGAGCTGCAATTGCTGTATGAAAGGTGCTATACAAATAACATTTATTATTATTATTATATTATTAAGTCTGATAAGTTTTGATTGTTCTAACTCTGGCTTTGGCAATGTAAACACCCATGTCAATAAAGCCCCTTTGAATTGAATTGAATTGAGAGAGACAGAGAAAGAGACAGGGAGAGAGGGAGAGAGAGAGAGAGAGAGAGAGAGAGAGAGAGAGAGAGAGAGAGAGAGAGAGAGAAAGACATAGACAGAGATACAAATATATAGACAGAGAGAGAGAGACACAGAGAGATAGAGACAGAGCGAGACATAGAGAGAAACCTAGAGAAAGAGAGGGGGAGAGAGAGAGACAGAGAGAGACATACTGTAGAGAGAGACATAAAGAGAGAGAAAGAGAGGGGGAGACAGAGCCACAGAGAGAGACAGAGAGAGAGACAGCAAGACAGAGACAGACAAAGAGAGTGGAAGAGAGACAGAGAGCGAGAGAGACATACAGTAGAGATACATAGAGAGACAGAGAGAGGGGGAGAGAGAGACATCAAGAGAGACAGAGAAATAGAAAGAGATATAGAAATATATATAGATATATAGAGAGAGATAGAGATATAGGGAGAGAGAGAGAGATACAGAGATAGAAAGAGAGATACATAGAGATAGGGAGATATACAAAGAGACAAAGAGACATAGAGGGAAAGAGAGAAAGACAGAGAGAATCAATGTTGTATTTTACATCAAAGGGTTGAATGAGAGAATAGAAGCTGTGATGTTGCCGCTGTCAACTACTGCCATGGTGCCTTTGAGCAAGGCGGGGAACCCAAAATGTCTGCCATGTGGTAACTGTCAGACTGTGGTTGCACTGGGATCATCACAGTGTTTCTGGACTCTGACCTGAGCCAATCGTCTGAGGAGCAGCTCTGCCGAGGGGCGGGACTGACCTGAGCCAATCGTCTGAGGAGCAGCTCTGCCGAGGGGCGGGACCAGTCCAGGAAGATCTCGGGCACCAGCGTGACGGTCATCTCCAGCACGCGCAGCAGGCTGACGGACAGGTCGAAACACGTGGCACAGACCTGCAGAAGAAGAAGTTGTGGAGGATCAACCCTTTCACTGCCACACTACCAATTGGTTAACCCTTTCACTGCGACAATACAGCAGGTTAATATACTCTCCTCTCCCTCAGTTGAGGTCTTCCCCCCCCCCCCTGAGTGTTTAACCCCTCCCTTCCCCCACATGTACAGTTTATGGTGTGTGTCCCCCTCCTGACTCTAAAGGAGCCCCTCTCTCCCTCATTCTCTCTCTCACTTCCTCGTGTCAAAGCTGGTCACAGGATGAGGGCCATTCAGCCATATCTCTGACTATTTTGTATGTATTGATCACTCTGTGAGTTAATACATCGTATTAACTGGATCCATTCGACTGAGTAGGTTATTACATGTTTACCACAAAGTCAAACCTGGAACTGTTGTCTTTATCAGAGAGAGAGAGATCACCTGGTGATGAACTGTTGTCTTTATCACAGAGAGAGATCACCTGGTGATGAACTGTTGTCTTTATCACAGAGAGAGAGAGAGATCACCTGGTGATGAACTGTTGTCTTTATCACAGAGAGAGAGAGAGATCACCTGGTGATGAACTGTTGTCTTTATCACAGAGAGAGAGAGATCACCTGGTGATGAACTGTTGTCTTTATCACAGAGAGAGAGAGAGAGATCACCTGGTGATGAACTGTTGTCTTTATCACAGAGAGAGAGAGAGATCACCTGGTGATGAACTGTTGTCTTTATCACAGAGAGAGAGATCACCTGGTGATGAACTGTTGTCTTTATCACAGAGAGAGAGAGAGATCACCTGGTGATGAACTGTTGTCTTTATCACAGAGAGAGATCACCTGGTGATGAACTGTTGTCTTTATCACAGAGAGAGAGAGAGAGATCACCTGGTGATGAACTGTTGTCTTTATCACAGAGAGAGAGAGATCACCTGGTGATGAACTGTTGTCTTTATCACAGAGAGAGAGATCACCTGGTGATGAACTGTTGTCTTTATCACAGAGAGAGAGATCACCTGGTGATGAACTGTTGTCTTTATCACAGAGAGAGAGAGAGATCACCTGGTGATGAACTGTTGTCTTTATCACAGAGAGAGAAAGAGAGATCACCTGGTGATGAACTGTTGTCTTTATCACAGAGAGAGAGAGAGATCACCTGGTGATGAACTGTTGTCTTTATCACAGAGAGAGAGAGATCACCTGGTGATGAACTGTTGTCTTTATCACAGAGAGAGAGATCACCTGGTGATGAACTGTTGTCTTTATCACAGAGAGAGAGAGAGATCACCTGGTGATGAACTGTTGTCTTTATCACAGAGAGAGAGAGAGATCACCTGGTGATGAACTGTTGTCTTTATCACAGAGAGAGAGAGAGAGATCACCTGGTGATGAACTGTTGTCTTTATCACAGAGAGAGAGATCACCTGGTGATGAACTGTTGTCTTTATCACAGAGAGAGAGATCACCTGGTGATGAACTGTTGTCTTTATCACAGAGAGAGAGATCACCTGGTGATGAACTGTTGTCTTTATCACAGAGAGAGAGAGAGATCACCTGGTGATGAACTGTTGTCTTTATCACAGAGAGAGAGAGAGATCACCTGGTGATGAACTGTTGTCTTTATCACAGAGAGAGAGAGAGATCACCTGGTGATGAACTGTTGTCTTTATCACAGAGAGAGAGATCACCTGGTGATGAACTGTTGTCTTTATCACAGAGAGAGAGAGATCACCTGGTGATGAACTGTTGTCTTTATCACAGAGAGAGAGATCACCTGGTGATGAACTGTTGTCTTTATCAGAGAGAGAGAGATCACCTGGTGATGAACTGTTGTCTTTATCACAGAGAGAGAGATCACCTGGTGATGAACTGTTGTCTTTATCACAGAGAGAGAGAGAGAGATCACCTGGTGATGAACTGTTGTCTTTATCAGAGAGAGAGAGATCACCTGGTGATGAACTGTTGTCTTTATCAGAGAGAGAGAGATCACCTGGTGATGAACTGTTGTCTTTATCACAGAGAGAGAGAGATCACCTGGTGATGAACTGTTGTCTTTATCACAGAGAGAGAGAGAGATCACCTGGTGATGAACTGTTGTCTTTATCACAGAGAGAGAGAGATCACCTGGTGATGAACTGTTGTCTTTATCACAGAGAGAGAGAGAGATCACCTGGTGATGAACTGTTGTCTTTATCACAGAGAGAGAGAGAGATCACCTGGTGATGAACTGTTGTCTTTATCACAGAGAGAGAGATCACCTGGTGATGAACTGTTGTCTTTATCACAGAGAGAGAGATCACCTGGTGATGAACTGTTGTCTTTATCACAGAGAGAGAGAGATCACCTGGTGATGAACTGTTGTCTTTATCACAGAGAGAGAGAGATCACCTGGTGATGAACTGTTGTCTTTATCACAGAGAGAGAGATCACCTGGTGATGAACTGTTGTCTTTATCACAGAGAGAGAGAGAGAGATCACCTGGTGATGAACTGTTGTCTTTATCACAGAGAGAGAGAGATCACCTGGTGATGAACTGTTGTCTTTATCACAGAGAGAGATCACCTGGTGATGAACTGTTGTCTTTATCACAGAGAGAGAGATCACCTGGTGATGAACTGTTGTCTTTATCACAGAGAGAGATCACCTGGTGATGAACTGTTGTCTTTATCACAGAGAGAGAGAGAGAGATCACCTGGTGATGAACTGTTGTCTTTATCACAGAGAGAGAGAGAGAGATCACCTGGTGATGAACTGTTGTCTTTATCACAGAGAGAGAGATCACCTGGTGATGAACTGTTGTCTTTATCACAGAGAGAGAGAGAGATCACCTGGTGATGAACTGTTGTCTTTATCACAGAGAGAGAGAGAGATCACCTGGTGATGAACTGTTGTCTTTATCACAGAGAGAGAGAGAGATCACCTGGTGATGAACTGTTGTCTTTATCACAGAGAGAGAGAGATCACCTGGTGATGAACTGTTGTCTTTATCACAGAGAGAGAGATCACCTGGTGATGAACTGTTGTCTTTATCACAGAGAGAGAGATCACCTGGTGATGAACTGTTGGCTTTATCACAGAGAGAGAGATCACCTGGTGATGAACTGTTGGCTTTATCACAGAGAGAGAGAGATCACCTGGTGATGAACTGTTGTCTTTATCACAGAGAGAGAGAGAGAGATCACCTGGTGATGAACTGTTGTCTTTATCACAGAGAGAGAGATCACCTGGTGATGAACTGTTGGCTTTATCACAGAGAGAGAGAGAGATCACCTGGTGATGAACTGTTGTCTTTATCACAGAGAGAGAGAGAGATCACCTGGTGATGAACTGTTGTCTTTATCACAGAGAGAGAGATCACCTGGTGATGAACTGTTGTCTTTATCACAGAGAGAGAGAGATCACCTGGTGATGAACTGTTGTCTTTATCACAGAGAGAGAGAGAGAGATCACCTGGTGATGAACTGTTGTCTTTATCACAGAGAGAGAGAGATCACCTGGTGATGAACTGTTGTCTTTATCACAGAGAGAGAGAGATCACCTGGTGATGAACTGTTGTCTTTATCACAGAGAGAGAGAGATCACCTGGTGATGAACTGTTGTCTTTATCACAGAGAGAGAGAGAGATCACCTGGTGATGAACTGTTGTCTTTATCACAGAGAGAGAGAGATCACCTGGTGATGAACTGTTGTCTTTATCACAGAGAGAGAGAGAGATCACCTGGTGATGAACTGTTGTCTTTATCACAGAGAGAGAGAGATCACCTGGTGATGAACTGTTGTCTTTATCACAGAGAGAGAGATCACCTGGTGATGAACTGTTGTCTTTATCACACAGAGAGATCACCTGGTGATGAACTGTTGTCTTTATCACAGAGAGAGAGATCACCTGGTGATGAACTGTTGTCTTTATCACAGAGAGAGAGAGATCACCTGGTGATGAACTGTTGTCTTTATCACAGAGAGAGAGAGAGAGAGATCACCTGGTGATGAACTGTTGTCTTTATCACAGAGAGAGAGAGAGATCACCTGGTGATGAACTGTTGTCTTTATCACAGAGAGAGAGAGAGATCACCTGGTGATGAACTGTTGTCTTTATCACAGAGAGAGAGAGAGATCACCTGGTGATGAACTGTTGTCTTTATCACAGAGAGAGAGAGATCACCTGGTGATGAACTGTTGTCTTTATCACAGAGAGAGAGAGAGATCACCTGGTGATGAACTGTTGTCTTTATCACAGAGAGAGAGAGAGATCACCTGGTGATGAACTGTTGTCTTTATCACAGAGAGAGAGAGAGAGATCACCTGGTGATGAACTGTTGTCTTTATCACAGAGAGAGAGATCACCTGGTGATGAACTGTTGTCTTTATCACAGAGAGAGATCACCTGGTGATGAACTGTTGTCTTTATCAGAGAGAGAGAGAGATCACCTGGTGATGAACTGTTGTCTTTATCACAGAGAGAGAGAGAGATCACCTGGTGATGAACTGTTGTCTTTATCACAGAGAGAGAGAGATCACCTGGTGATGAACTGTTGTCTTTATCACAGAGAGAGAGAGAGAGATCACCTGGTGATGAACTGTTGTCTTTATCACAGAGAGAGAGAGAGATCACCTGGTGATGAACTGTTGTCTTTATCACAGAGAGAGAGATCACCTGGTGATGAACTGTTGTCTTTATCACAGAGAGAGATCACCTGGTGATGAACTGTTGTCTTTATCACAGAGAGAGAGAGAGATCACCTGGTGATGAACTGTTGTCTTTATCACAGAGAGAGAGAGAGAGATCACCTGGTGATGAACTGTTGTCTTTATCACAGAGAGAGAGATCACCTGGTGATGAACTGTTGTCTTTATCACAGAGAGAGAGATCACCTGGTGATGAACTGTTGTCTTTATCACAGAGAGAGAGAGAGATCACCTGGTGATGAACTGTTGTCTTTATCACAGAGAGAGAGAGAGATCACCTGGTGATGAACTGTTGTCTTTATCACAGAGAGAGATCACCTGGTGATGAACTGTTGTCTTTATCACAGAGAGGAGATCACCTGGTGATGAACTGTTGTCTTTATCACAGAGAGAGAGAGAGATCACCTGGTGATGAACTGTTGTCTTTATCACAGAGAGAGAGAGATCACCTGGTGATGAACTGTTGTCTTTATCACAGAGAGAGATCACCTGGTGATGAACTGTTGTCTTTATCACAGAGAGAAGAGATCACCTGGTGATGAACTGTTGTCTTTATCACAGAGAGAGAGAGATCACCTGGTGATGAACTGTTGTCTTTATCACAGAGAGAGAGAGAGATCACCTGGTGATGAACTGTTGTCTTTATCACAGAGAGAGAGAGAGATCACCTGGTGATGAACTGTTGTCTTTATCACAGAGAGAGAGAGAGATCACCTGGTGATGAACTGTTGTCTTTATCACAGAGAGAGAGAGAGAGATCACCTGGTGATGAACTGTTGTCTTTATCACAGAGAGAGAGATCACCTGGTGATGAACTGTTGTCTTTATCACAGAGAGAGAGAGATCACCTGGTGATGAACTGTTGTCTTTATCACAGACAGAGAGAGATCACCTGGTGATGAACTGTTGTCTTTATCACAGAGAGAGAGAGAGATCACCTGGTGATGAACTGTTGTCTTTATCACAGAGAGAGAGATCACCTGGTGATGAACTGTTGTCTTTATCACAGAGAGAGAGAGATCACCTGGTGATGAACTGTTGTCTTTATCACAGAGAGAGAGAGAGATCACCTGGTGATGAACTGTTGTCTTTATCACAGAGAGAGAGAGAGATCACCTGGTGATGAACTGTTGTCTTTATCACAGAGAGAGAGATCACCTGGTGATGAACTGTTGTCTTTATCACAGAGAGAGAGAGAGATCACCTGGTGATGAACTGTTGTCTTTATCACAGAGAGAGATCACCTGGTGATGAACTGTTGTCTTTATCACAGAGAGAGAGAGATCACCTGGTGATGAACTGTTGTCTTTATCACAGAGAGAGAGATCACCTGGTGATGAACTGTTGTCTTTATCACAGAGAGAGAGAGATCACCTGGTGATGAACTGTTGTCTTTATCACAGAGAGAGAGAGAGATCACCTGGTGATGAACTGTTGTCTTTATCACAGAGAGAGAGAGAGATCACCTGGTGATGAACTGTTGTCTTTATCACAGAGAGAGAGAGAGATCACCTGGTGATGAACTGTTGTCTTTATCACAGAGAGAGAGATCACCTGGTGATGAACTGTTGTCTTTATCACAGAGAGAGAGAGATCACCTGGTGATGAACTGTTGTCTTTATCACAGAGAGAGAGAGATCACCTGGTGATGAACTGTTGTCTTTATCACAGAGAGAGAGAGATCACCTGGTGATGAACTGTTGTCTTTATCACAGAGAGAGAGAGATCACCTGGTGATGAACTGTTGTCTTTATCACAGAGAGAGAGAGATCACCTGGTGATGAACTGTTGTCTTTATCACAGAGAGAGAGAGAGATCACCTGGTGATGAACTGTTGTCTTTATCACAGAGAGAGAGAGAGATCACCTGGTGATGAACTGTTGTCTTTATCACAGAGAGAGAGATCACCTGGTGATGAACTGTTGTCTTTATCACAGAGAGAGAGATCACCTGGTGATGAACTGTTGTCTTTATCACAGAGAGAGAGATCACCTGGTGATGAACTGTTGTCTTTATCACAGAGAGAGAGAGAGATCACCTGGTGATGAACTGTTGTCTTTATCACAGAGAGAGAGAGAGATCACCTGGTGATGAACTGTTGTCTTTATCACAGAGAGAGAGAGAGATCACCTGGTGATGAACTGTTGTCTTTATCACAGAGAGAGAGATCACCTGGTGATGAACTGTTGTCTTTATCACAGAGAGAGAGAGAGATCACCTGGTGATGAACTGTTGTCTTTATCACAGAGAGAGAGAGAGATCACCTGGTGATGAACTGTTGTCTTTATCACAGAGAGAGAGAGATCACCTGGTGATGAACTGTTGTCTTTATCACAGAGAGAGAGATCACCTGGTGATGAACTGTTGTCTTTATCACAGAGAGAGAGAGAGATCACCTGGTGATGAACTGTTGTCTTTATCACAGAGAGAGAGAGAGATCACCTGGTGATGAACTGTTGTCTTTATCACAGAGAGAGAGATCACCTGGTGATGAACTGTTGTCTTTATCAGAGAGAGAGAGATCACCTGGTGATGAACTGTTGTCTTTATCACAGAGAGAGAGAGATCACCTGGTGATGAACTGTTGTCTTTATCACAGAGAGAGAGAGATCACCTGGTGATGAACTGTTGTCTTTATCACAGAGAGAGAGAGAGATCACCTGGTGATGAACTGTTGTCTTTATCACAGAGAGAGAGATCACCTGGTGATGAACTGTTGTCTTTATCAGAGAGAGAGAGATCACCTGGTGATGAACTGTTGTCTTTATCAGAGAGAGAGAGATCACCTGGTGATGAACTGTTGTCTTTATCACAGAGAGAGAGAGAGATCACCTGGTGATGAACTGTTGTCTTTATCACAGAGAGAGAGATCACCTGGTGATGAACTGTTGTCTTTATCACAGAGAGAGAGAGAGATCACCTGGTGATGAACTGTTGTCTTTATCACAGAGAGAGAGAGAGATCACCTGGTGATGAACTGTTGTCTTTATCACAGAGAGAGAGAGAGATCACCTGGTGATGAACTGTTGTCTTTATCAGAGAGAGAGAGAGATCACCTGGTGATGAACTGTTGTCTTTATCACAGAGAGAGAGAGATCACCTGGTGATGAACTGTTGTCTTTATCACAGAGAGAGAGAGAGATCACCTGGTGATGAACTGTTGTCTTTATCACAGAGAGAGAGAGATCACCTGGTGATGAACTGTTGTCTTTATCACAGAGAGAGAGAGAGATCACCTGGTGATGAACTGTTGTCTTTATCACAGAGAGAGAGAGAGAGATCACCTGGTGATGAACTGTTGTCTTTATCACAGAGAGAGAGATCACCTGGTGATGAACTGTTGTCTTTATCACAGAGAGAGAGAGATCACCTGGTGATGAACTGTTGTCTTTATCACAGAGAGAGAGAGAGATCACCTGGTGATGAACTGTTGTCTTTATCACAGAGAGAGAGATCACCTGGTGATGAACTGTTGTCTTTATCACAGAGAGAGATCACCTGGTGATGAACTGTTGTCTTTATCACAGAGAGAGAGATCACCTGGTGATGAACTGTTGTCTTTATCACACAGAGAGAGAGAGATCACCTGGTGATGAACTGTTGTCTTTATCACAGAGAGAGATCACCTGGTGATGAACTGTTGTCTTTATCACAGAGAGAGAGATCACCTGGTGATGAACTGTTGTCTTTATCACAGAGAGAGAGATCACCTGGTGATGAACTGTTGTCTTTATCACAGAGAGAGAGAGAGATCACCTGGTGATGAACTGTTGTCTTTATCACAGAGAGAGAGATCACCTGGTGATGAACTGTTGTCTTTATCACAGAGAGAGAGATCACCTGGTGATGAACTGTTGTCTTTATCACAGAGAGAGAGAGAGATCACCTGGTGATGAACTGTTGTCTTTATCACAGAGAGAGAGAGATCACCTGGTGATGAACTGTTGTCTTTATCACAGAGAGAGAGATCACCTGGTGATGAACTGTTGTCTTTATCACAGAGAGAGAGAGAGAGATCACCTGGTGATGAACTGTTGTCTTTATCACAGAGAGAGAGAGAGATCACCTGGTGATGAACTGTTGTCTTTATCACAGAGAGAGAGAGAGATCACCTGGTGATGAACTGTTGTCTTTATCACAGAGAGAGAGAGAGATCACCTGGTGATGAACTGTTGTCTTTATCACAGAGAGAGAGAGATCACCTGGTGATGAACTGTTGTCTTTATCACAGAGAGAGAGAGAGATCACCTGGTGATGAACTGTTGTCTTTATCACAGAGAGAGAGAGAGATCACCTGGTGATGAACTGTTGTCTTTATCACAGAGAGAGAGAGATCACCTGGTGATGAACTGTTGTCTTTATCACAGAGAGAGAGAGAGATCACCTGGTGATGAACTGTTGTCTTTATCACAGAGAGAGAGAGATCACCTGGTGATGAACTGTTGTCTTTATCACAGAGAGAGAGATCACCTGGTGATGAACTGTTGTCTTTATCACAGAGAGAGAGAGAGAGATCACCTGGTGATGAACTGTTGTCTTTATCACAGAGAGAGAGATCACCTGGTGATGAACTGTTGTCTTTATCACAGAGAGAGAGATCACCTGGTGATGAACTGTTGTCTTTATCACAGAGAGAGAGATCACCTGGTGATGAACTGTTGTCTTTATCACAGAGAGAGAGAGAGATCACCTGGTGATGAACTGTTGTCTTTATCACAGAGAGAGAGAGAGATCACCTGGTGATGAACTGTTGTCTTTATCACAGAGAGAGAGAGAGATCACCTGGTGATGAACTGTTGTCTTTATCACAGAGAGAGAGATCACCTGGTGATGAACTGTTGTCTTTATCACAGAGAGAGAGAGAGATCACCTGGTGATGAACTGTTGTCTTTATCACAGAGAGAGAGAGAGATCACCTGGTGATGAACTGTTGTCTTTATCACAGAGAGAGAGAGATCACCTGGTGATGAACTGTTGTCTTTATCACAGAGAGAGAGATCACCTGGTGATGAACTGTTGTCTTTATCACAGAGAGAGAGAGAGATCACCTGGTGATGAACTGTTGTCTTTATCACAGAGAGAGAGAGATCACCTGGTGATGAACTGTTGTCTTTATCACAGAGAGAGAGAGAGATCACCTGGTGATGAACTGTTGTCTTTATCACAGAGAGAGAGATCACCTGGTGATGAACTGTTGTCTTTATCAGAGAGAGAGAGATCACCTGGTGATGAACTGTTGTCTTTATCACAGAGAGAGAGAGATCACCTGGTGATGAACTGTTGTCTTTATCACAGAGAGAGAGAGAGATCACCTGGTGATGAACTGTTGTCTTTATCACAGAGAGAGAGAGAGATCACCTGGTGATGAACTGTTGTCTTTATCACAGAGAGAGAGATCACCTGGTGATGAACTGTTGTCTTTATCAGAGAGAGAGAGATCACCTGGTGATGAACTGTTGTCTTTATCACAGAGAGAGAGATCACCTGGTGATGAACTGTTGTCTTTATCACAGAGAGAGAGAGAGATCACCTGGTGATGAACTGTTGTCTTTATCACAGAGAGAGAGATCACCTGGTGATGAACTGTTGTCTTTATCACAGAGAGAGAGAGAGATCACCTGGTGATGAACTGTTGTCTTTATCACAGAGAGAGAGAGAGATCACCTGGTGATGAACTGTTGTCTTTATCACAGAGAGAGAGAGAGATCACCTGGTGATGAACTGTTGTCTTTATCAGAGAGAGAGAGAGATCACCTGGTGATGAACTGTTGTCTTTATCACAGAGAGAGAGAGATCACCTGGTGATGAACTGTTGTCTTTATCACAGAGAGAGAGAGAGATCACCTGGTGATGAACTGTTGTCTTTATCACAGAGAGAGAGAGATCACCTGGTGATGAACTGTTGTCTTTATCACAGAGAGAGAGAGAGATCACCTGGTGATGAACTGTTGTCTTTATCACAGAGAGAGAGAGAGAGAGATCACCTGGTGATGAACTGTTGTCTTTATCACAGAGAGAGAGATCACCTGGTGATGAACTGTTGTCTTTATCACAGAGAGAGAGAGATCACCTGGTGATGAACTGTTGTCTTTATCACAGAGAGAGAGAGAGATCACCTGGTGATGAACTGTTGTCTTTATCACAGAGAGAGATCACCTGGTGATGAACTGTTGTCTTTATCACAGAGAGAGATCACCTGGTGATGAACTGTTGTCTTTATCACAGAGAGAGAGATCACCTGGTGATGAACTGTTGTCTTTATCACACAGAGAGAGAGAGATCACCTGGTGATGAACTGTTGTCTTTATCACAGAGAGAGATCACCTGGTGATGAACTGTTGTCTTTATCACAGAGAGAGAGATCACCTGGTGATGAACTGTTGTCTTTATCACAGAGAGAGAGATCACCTGGTGATGAACTGTTGTCTTTATCACAGAGAGAGAGAGAGATCACCTGGTGATGAACTGTTGTCTTTATCACAGAGAGAGAGATCACCTGGTGATGAACTGTTGTCTTTATCACACAGAGAGAGATCACCTGGTGATGAACTGTTGTCTTTATCACAGAGAGAGAGAGAGATCACCTGGTGATGAACTGTTGTCTTTATCACAGAGAGAGAGAGATCACCTGGTGATGAACTGTTGTCTTTATCACAGAGAGAGAGATCACCTGGTGATGAACTGTTGTCTTTATCACAGAGAGAGAGAGAGAGATCACCTGGTGATGAACTGTTGTCTTTATCACAGAGAGAGAGAGAGATCACCTGGTGATGAACTGTTGTCTTTATCACAGAGAGAGAGAGAGATCACCTGGTGATGAACTGTTGTCTTTATCACAGAGAGAGAGATCACCTGGTGATGAACTGTTGTCTTTATCACAGAGAGAGAGAGAGATCACCTGGTGATGAACTGTTGTCTTTATCACAGAGAGAGAGAGAGATCACCTGGTGATGAACTGTTGTCTTTATCACAGAGAGAGAGAGATCACCTGGTGATGAACTGTTGTCTTTATCACAGAGAGAGAGAGATCACCTGGTGATGAACTGTTGTCTTTATCACAGAGAGAGAGAGATCACCTGGTGATGAACTGTTGTCTTTATCACAGAGAGAGAGATCACCTGGTGATGAACTGTTGTCTTTATCACAGAGAGAGAGAGAGATCACCTGGTGATGAACTGTTGTCTTTATCACAGAGAGAGAGAGAGATCACCTGGTGATGAACTGTTGTCTTTATCACAGAGAGAGAGAGAGATCACCTGGTGATGAACTGTTGTCTTTATCACAGAGAGAGAGATCACCTGGTGATGAACTGTTGTCTTTATCACAGAGAGAGAGATCACCTGGTGATGAACTGTTGTCTTTATCACAGAGAGAGAGATCACCTGGTGATGAACTGTTGTCTTTATCACAGAGAGAGAGATCACCTGGTGATGAACTGTTGTCTTTATCACAGAGAGAGAGAGAGATCACCTGGTGATGAACTGTTGTCTTTATCACAGAGAGAGAGAGAGATCACCTGGTGATGAACTGTTGTCTTTATCACAGAGAGAGAGAGAGATCACCTGGTGATGAACTGTTGTCTTTATCACAGAGAGAGAGATCACCTGGTGATGAACTGTTGTCTTTATCACAGAGAGAGAGAGAGATCACCTGGTGATGAACTGTTGTCTTTATCACAGAGAGAGAGATCACCTGGTGATGAACTGTTGTCTTTATCACAGAGAGAGATCACCTGGTGATGAACTGTTGTCTTTATCACAGAGAGAGAGAGATCACCTGGTGATGAACTGTTGTCTTTATCACAGAGAGAGAGATCACCTGGTGATGAACTGTTGTCTTTATCACAGAGAGAGATCACCTGGTGATGAACTGTTGTCTTTATCACAGAGAGAGAGAGAGATCACCTGGTGATGAACTGTTGTCTTTATCACAGAGAGAGAGAGATCACCTGGTGATGAACTGTTGTCTTTATCACAGAGAGAGAGAGAGAGATCACCTGGTGATGAACTGTTGTCTTTATCACAGAGAGAGAGAGAGATCACCTGGTGATGAACTGTTGTCTTTATCACAGAGAGAGAGAGATCACCTGGTGATGAACTGTTGTCTTTATCACAGAGAGAGAGAGAGAGATCACCTGGTGATGAACTGTTGTCTTTATCACAGAGAGAGAGAGAGATCACCTGGTGATGAACTGTTGTCTTTATCACAGAGAGAGAGATCACCTGGTGATGAACTGTTGTCTTTATCACAGAGAGAGAGAGATCACCTGGTGATGAACTGTTGTCTTTATCACAGAGAGAGAGATCACCTGGTGATGAACTGTTGTCTTTATCACAGAGAGAGAGAGATCACCTGGTGATGAACTGTTGTCTTTATCACAGAGAGAGAGATCACCTGGTGATGAACTGTTGTCTTTATCACAGAGAGAGAGATCACCTGGTGATGAACTGTTGTCTTTATCACAGAGAGAGAGAGAGATCACCTGGTGATGAACTGTTGTCTTTATCACAGAGAGAGATCACCTGGTGATGAACTGTTGTCTTTATCACAGAGAGAGCGAGATCACCTGGTGATGAACTGTTGTCTTTATCACAGAGAGAGAGAGAGATCACCTGGTGATGAACTGTTGTCTTTATCACAGAGAGAGAGAGAGATCACCTGGTGATGAACTGTTGTCTTTATCACAGAGAGAGAGAGAGATCACCTGGTGATGAACTGTTGTCTTTATCACAGAGAGAGAGAGAGATCACCTGGTGATGAACTGTTGTCTTTATCACAGAGAGAGAGATCACCTGGTGATGAACTGTTGTCTTTATCACAGAGAGAGAGAGAGATCACCTGGTGATGAACTGTTGTCTTTATCACAGAGAGAGAGAGAGATCACCTGGTGATGAACTGTTGTCTTTATCACAGAGAGAGAGATCACCTGGTGATGAACTGTTCTAGTCTTGGTTCTAGTTCATCCTTCCTGGACCCCCAGGTTAACGTCGGTAGTGTGATAGTAAAGGGTTAACCTTCTGTAGTGTGGCAGTGAAAGGGTTAACCTGCTGCCATGTGGCAGTGAAAGGGTTAACCTTCTGTGTATTGTCGCAGTGAAAGGGTTAACCGTTTGGTAGTGCGACAGTGAAAGGTTAACACTTTCAGAGCCACCAGGGGGTGTCGTACTTACCTGGCTGAATGCCAGCCTTAAGAGGGCTGATTTTGCGATATTTCATGATTTTCGCGGATCGATTTCTATATTCTATATTTTAGTTATGTGGAAATGGTTCGGCTCATTTGACAAACACTAGTTGCTGTACAATACGAAAAAAACTGTTTGTTTCTACATGCCTTCGTTCGTTCACAATTCCACGCTAAAAAAGGTAAACATTGGCCAAAATAGACGCTCATTTCCTGGAAACGGAGTTATGATGTATTTTCTGCAGCGAGCAGAAATCATGATATTTGCTCGTCTGAGACACATTATTCCAAGTTCATAGGGTAAACACACTGTACACACACCACCTAGTGTTGTTTATCATTCATGAAATGCAATACAGATATTATATAGGGATATTTTTATTGATTACGTTGTATGCCTATATTTCTTTTTCCACACTTACTGCATATATAGCTCAACATAGCGACAATATATATAGGCATACAACGTAAATCAATATCTATATAAAAAAGCAGCCATTTATCAAAATATCCCTATATCCTTTACTGCATTTCATAAATCATAAACACTAGGTGGTTTTGTTATTTGCTCATTTCTATATTGTTATATACAATATAGAAATGAGCAAAAATTACATAAATTAGCAAAAACGACATACAATATAGAACCATTCATGTACTGTTAGCTGTTTGAATTACATTTTGCAAGTTCATCATGGGCTCAACCCATACTCAGCTGTTTGTGATGCACATTTTACCTGTGTGCCATGGTGTAGTCGTCCATACATGACAGGTAGTATGACAAGTATTCTGACATTTTTGCATTGCATTATAATGTATTCTGTATATTATAATCTAAGACACACAAGTTATAAAAAAGCATTGCATTATAATGTATTCTGTATATAATAAACACTTGAAACTTGATGAAGTGGAAAAGATGTCTTTACTTCAGATAAAGCACCATTGAGTTTGTGCATCAGCACACACATGTAAAGTGCATTCGTTTTGACCTAGCACAATGGCGGATCACCATTGAATTTGTGCATTTAGAACATTCACATCAACATGTAAAGTGCATTCGTTTTGACCTAGCACAATGGCGGATCACCATTGAATTTATGCATTTAGAACATTCACATCAACATGTAAAGGGCATTCGTTTTGACCTAGCACAATGGCGAATCACCATTGAATTTGTGCATTTAGAACATTCACAGTACATTTATTCATATATTCAAGTGCATTCGCTTTGACCTGGCAAAATGGCCGATAACCATTGAGTTTGTGCATCAGAACACATATTTACATGTAAAGTACGTTAGTTTTGACCTGGCTAAATGGCCGACAACCATTGAGTTTGTGCATAAGAACATATATTTACATGTAAAGTGTGTTAGTTAGTAAAGTGAGGCATATGTACAGCAGCTAACACCAGGACAATGATGAACGGCATTGACAAGCGAGACCACCATTGCTACTCTGAAAGTGGACCAAGAATAGTGTTCCAAATATATCCATGTTCCAACACCTTTGTTCTGTACAAACAGAAATACCTAGATTGTGAAATACTTACACTATTTACATATTTACAAGACACTATACACTATACACTCATCTATCATAACAACACATAGTACGGGGAAGTACACATCCATCCACATATTTCATGGAGTGTTTCCACTCTACCACACAAGAGAGATAATACTCAGCTAGCATAATCTCTCTTTGTGTGGTAGAGTGTGAAACACTCTTGATGCAGGGGGACTCCACACTTTGCGCAGTATGATCTTGTTTACCGCCTGCTGCCTTTTTTCTTACAGACCCGGCATATTCTCATGGGATGCTTCTTCTTTGGGGTGGATGCGTACTTCCTCATAGTATGTGTTGCCATGTTGCCATCCAACCTGCTCTGCGGATCTGTCCTTGGGGCCCTGGGATCACGCTGCCTCCCACCCCCCACCCCCCCACCTGCCACCTCACCTGCCACTGCCTCACCACTTGCCACTGCCTCACCACCTGCCACTGCCTCACCACCTGCCTCATCAGCCAAGTCGTTTACCACACTGATCTGGAACCGTAGGAGTGTCTTGTACGGTCCTGTTGAGTGTCTGGCTCTGTACAGACAAAGGCATTGGCCATGGCTATTTGAATCAAATAGACTACGAACTTCTTGGTCCACTTTGCAGTCTTTCTAATAGAGGGATAGTATGCTATATGCTGATCTAGCTTGTCAACACCGTTCATACACATATTATATGAAACCACGCAGGCCGGCTTCATCACGGCTTCCCTCTCACGTGCACCTTTCCGCCAGATGCGTGATTCCACTAAAGTGTCCTGGTGAAAGCTGCTGATCATCTTGACGATCCTCTTGTCTCTCCAGGCGAGAACCATGACCCGGTTGTTATGCAGGGCCAAGGTCTCGCCCAGCGCAAGGTCAACATTGGTTACATGCTTTACCTGCGCCGGTTCTCCACGGTTCTTCCTCAAGGTACCGCAGACGTGGGTCCTCAACTGTAGGAGTCTGTCAGAGAGGGCCACAGAGTTGTATAAATTGTCCATGAACAGCTTGTAACCCTCGCCTGCGAGACGTCCTAGGAGCACCACGACTGTGTCCTTGAGGTTCCCCGGGTTCCCACAATATGGCTGCAGTGCAAAGCAGTAACCAGTGCGAGATTCACAGAGCACATATGACTTGATGCCATATTTGGTGGGCGTCAGTGGATTGTACACTTTGAACGCTAAGCGTCCACGCCAGGCCAGCATCCCCTCATCTATACTAATATTGTGGCTAGGCTGAAATAGCTCCTGGAAGCGGTGCACGAGGTAGTCTAGGACCGGGCATACTTTGTACAGTTTATCATCAGGATTTATCGCCTGATTGTCACTAAAGTGCAAGAACCTCCAAATTAACTGGAACCTATTGCGGGGCATTGTGTCTGAGAAATGGGGGCAAAAGAAAATTTACTCAGTTGACCAGTACATATACATCGCTGGCTTGTGATCGATCCCCGTCAGGAAGAGTATTCCCAAGAACCTCCATAGCTCCTCAACAGTGACGGGCTTCCACTTACGTAGCCTGTTACTCACCCGGTCGGGATCAATGAGGGCCATTGTCTGTTGGGCGTACAAGTTAGTTTGATGTGCAATGTTACCCATGAACTCGTCTGTGAGGAACAGACGCAAAAAGGCAAGGGGGCGGTCTGATGTGATCATGGCCGCATCTTGCAGTGGTCCTGGCTTGGCTTCTAAATCAATCTCGGTTGGTACGAAATTGCCAGAGATCCAGTCATCCTGGCTCCCACTGGGAGCTGACCTGCTTCGCCGGCCTCTGCCCCGGCCTTTGCCCCGCCCTGTAAATTATGAAAATATTACAATAACTAACTAGTCTACCATGTACACCCTATACTGTAGACACACATTCATATAATACATAGTTAGAAACGTGTGTGAGTGAATGAGTCAGTGTGAGATAGTGATGCCTAACTTACCCCTCTGCCTAGAAGGGACCGCTTCCTCCTCCTCTGCCTCCTCCTCTGCCTCAGAAGCTGGGCCTCTCTCTGAAATAACAAGGAACGGTCAGCTTTGTCACAATGCATTTACAGTTATATCCTACATACAATGTAGGATGGTTACACACCATATCTACAAACAGTACACAAACTGCTCACCTAAAATCTGCGGCGTGCGAGGCCTTGAAGCGGCTCTGGCGGCCACGTCCACATCAGAGTCGTTGTCGGATTCCATGGCTCGAGCGGCCACCTCATCCATCTCAATATCATCCTCAGACGGGGCAGATTCTGTGTCGGTATCTGCAATAAAAACAGTCAAGTCAGCTTTATTATTGGAGGATAAATAGAGAGAGGAGAGAAAGAAGAGAGAGTAGAGAGAGGAGAGATAGGAGAGGAGATATAGGAGAGATAGGAGAGAGAGGGAGATAGAGAGAGAGATAGACTGCCACCAGGTGTGTGATCAAAGACAGATTTTAATCAAAAATCACCCCCCCCCCCATTAGCTGCACCAATACAGAAAAAATACAGAAAAACGCATGTGATTTTATATATATAGATATTATAGAGGATAAATATGAGAGATGGGAGATAGAGAAGAGAGAGGAGGAGAGAGGAGAGAGGAGAGGAGAGAGAGACTGCCACCATGTGTGATCAAAGACAGATATTTCATCAAAGATCACCCCCCCCCCCCCCCCCAATGAACAAATTCGAAAAAATACAGAAAAACGCATGTGATTTTATATATATAGATATTAGAGGATAAATATGAGAGATGGGAGATAGAGAAGAGAGAGGAGGAGAGAGGAGAGAGGAGATAGGAGAGATAGGAGAGAGGGAGAGAGAGAGAGACTGCCACCATGTGTGATCAATGACAGATATTTCATCAAAGATCACCCCCCCCCCCCCATGAACAAATTCGAAAAAATACAGAAAAACTCATGTGATTTTATATATATAGATATTATAGAGGATAAATATGAGAGATAGAAGAGAGAGAAGGATAGAGGAGAGAGGAGAGGAGAGAGACTGCCACCATGTGTGATCAAAGACAGATATTTTATCAAAGATCACCCCCCCCCCCCATTAGCTGTGCCAATGAACAAATTCAAAAAAATACAGAAAAACGCATGTTACTTTATATAGATAGATAAATAAGTACATGACAGACATATTTATCGTCACCAAGACATGCAATGCACTCACACACAAGTATAGACCCAGCCCCAGATCAAAGACATTTAGCATCAAAGCAGCACCCCCCTTCCCCCACACTAGCTGGATGCCAGAAGAACAAAGGATTATATTCAAACTAAATGTGCTTTTATTTTACCTGCGCCACGTCGATTACCAGGCCAGACCCCAGCATGTGCTGAATTACCTAAAATAAATGGAAGCATTACTTCAGTTAGTCGGCGATAATATAATATAAAGTAATACATCATGCATCGCTGTACTACGGTGCGTTCACACTGAACGCGCGCACAATCTACAACTATTTCCACAGACGAGCCAAAAACGGCAGAACGCGTTTTTTTGACAGTATGTAATACATAATATAGAAACTAGCAAATAACGAGAGACAGTATACAATATACAGTAGCGTGAAATGCATGTGGCGCGTTCACAGGATGGCTACAAACATTTCGCACAGACGAGCAAATAACGAGACAAACCTCATTATTTTGACAGTATGTAATATATAATATATAAAATAGCAAATAACGAGAGACATTATACAATATACAATCTATAAAGTAGCTTGACACGCATGATACATCGCTGTAATGCGTTCACATACTAGCGTGACTGAACGCACGCACGTACAAACATTTATGATTTATTGAATTGAAATGATCTTACCTGGAAGCCATTCATCCTTGGATGGAACGTCGGATTAATCCGACGATGCATTAGCTGCCAGAAGGATGTTCTCAGAGCAAGTCGTTTTAGCAACCCGCTTCCTCTGACTTCTGGCTGGAGGCGCACTTTCGTTGTCTCTTCATGGTTTATGCCCTACTCTCAAGTATGACTATAAAAAGACTATAAAAACTACTACAGACTAGTGTTACTAACTAACACGACTAAGTACTCTTCTAAAAAGTACTGCACTCTAAAGTACTGCGACTAATATTACCTATAACTACTAATAAATACAAATATTACAAATAAAACAAATATTACCACTACTACTAATGAAATACTATCTTATCTCTTACTTATCAATGCTCAACGGTCAAATCAAATCAAAGGCTAATCTCTCTTACTAATCTCTCTCTATCTCAATAACTGTATCACTTGCAAAAACCAACCAAGACGCTCAGAGTTCACTGACTGTGACCAGGTTAAATACCAGGTGGGCAAGCCTTGACCTTTACTATTGACCAATCCTAGCAGAGATCTATTATTATGTGCAATACTGCAGGTAAGGTCAATAATGTTACAGATGTGTTACAAACATAGGGAGAGACTGCCACCTAGTGGATTCGATCGAAATTGCATGCCTAGGTGTTCAAAAATGTGCCAGCGAGCAGCCCGTGAGTCCCCAGTATAGGAAAATCGAAAAAAAGAAAAACGACATAAAAGCGCTATATAGCGTTGGCGGCACTCAACGGTCGGCATGAACTAACGACAAAACGCGTGGCTGGCACTCAAAGTGTTAAAGCACTGGATCTTCAGTCTTTTATGCCAAAATAGTCACATGTGACCCCCTGATGACCCCTGCTGACCCCTACACAAGATGGCAGATCCAGAGCTTTAAGTACCGTCTCTGGTGGTCAGGAAGGATTCATAGAAGGATTCATAGTACGTACTGTAATTATCTCTTTATGTCTGAAATCATATGAACTGCTGTCTCGATGTGAGTAAGGTTAGGGTCTGTCATGTGATTGGTCCTCAGCCCATTTTGACGCCCAGATATGAATAGGAAGCAGGACCAATCATATTCATACACACACACGCACACACACACACACTATATATACCGTTTTTAATCCTTTTAGATACATTCTGATAAATAAAATGGTTATGACCTTTGAATTTCAGGGTCCTCACCTTCAGTTGGCGAGTGTCCACAAAGTTCCTCTCCGGGCGCTCTGCAGCCTGCTGGATCTGGGGGGTTATTAAAGGATATTAAAGGTTATTAAGGTAATTAAAGGCTATTAAAGGTTATTAAAGGACAGAGTCAAGTTTCCACTTTCCATTTGAACAGTGTTTAAAGGGTAAGTTCAGAATGATGGTGTTATTTCTATGATGTTGTTGAAGAGACCAGGGCCCTCATTTATCAATGGTGCGTACGCACAGATATGTGCATAAACCGTGCATACAATAATTTCTAAGCAAAGTGTGGGACTTATCAATTTGAACATGTGCTTGAGATTGTGCATATATCTACGCACAGCTCAGACCGTGCGTACATGGCGCCCAGCGATAGAATATGAAGACTGCAACATGAGACGGACTTTCATGCATTAGTTTCAACACTGACTTGTTCTGTATGACCCGTAATTCATTATAGTTAATTGTAAAATAGCGACAGTAGTGTAATTATTGTGAAACCCTATAAATAGCATTTGGAATAGGTCTTTCTTTCCAAATGAATGCAGCATGGTTTATCGGAATACTACGGGGTGCACTGACTGCGCTCCGTGGGGAGCTGTTTTCAGAGATATGGCAGTCTATTTGCAGAGAGAACATAATATTAACTAGAGTCCGCTACACAAGACACATTGGGCCTCATTCCACAATACTCTCCTATAGGGGTGTAACGGTACGTGTATTCGTCCCGCGAATTTACGGTACGGCCGTCACGGTGCGGTACACGCAACCATACGGCGAATACGCCCCACAGCGCAAACACACGAGTCATGCATGCAGGCACTCGCGAGGTTCGTGAGAGAACAGCGCGCGTGGCCGGGCACACCGAGTCAGACTTCAGAGCGGCGAAAGTGCACGGAGAAAGGCACATTTACATTGGAACAGCTGCAGGGTCATTACAGTTTTACAGTTTTCTTTTGTTTTCTTGTTCACCCAATAACGTTAACCAAATGAAACCAATGGAAAGAAACACACACGCGTCGCCGACACACACGCGCCAACAAACACATCAACATTCTCCCCCACCGGACTCACAGGCACAGCTCATCATCAAATAAGAAAAAGAAACATACTTTTCCGGACAGATCATCTGAGCTCCACTGTGTTTAAATCCAAATAATCCTCTGCCATTGTTGTAATATGTCATCTGTTCTCTAGTATTCAGTCTCGTCGTGAAGTTAAATTCTCTTTAGAAGTGAAACCGAAACTTAGCAAGGATAAGTTGTTAAAGGGGCAGTAGGCAAGTGGATGCCTAAACACAGAATGACACCAGTATCACTGACTAACACGGCAAGCCTATAGAAAATTATTCTATTTAATAATAATAATTATAATAATTATCATAAATATAATATATAAAAAAAAAAATAATAAGAAATCAAAGTAAAAAATGTATATTAACACATTGTGCATCAAGAACGGAGTAAATTGTTATTGCCCGCCATGCGTTGAACGACAACAACGGCGTATCACGTGTTTGGGATCAATATTAAAAAATTTCGCCATGGCATTCATAATTCATCCAGCCTCCCTCCGGATCGCAGCCGGACCCAACGCCTCAATACCGCCGCCTGGTGGATGGTCGGGCGAGTTACACTCACGCCAAACCGGAAGTGGCGATCGGTGCATCGAGGAAATTCCTCCGCCAGAGATATATTGTGGCGTGGATCAATATACACACTCGAGTGCATTTGGATCGCTTTCGAAATGCAATAATCGATATGATTTCGGCGTTTATTGTGTCATACAAACCGGAAATGGATCTAGCAGATCGACGTCAAATAATTGGGATATTTTTCCTCCAGTCTCATCGGCGAACGGTAAGGGAAACTAACGTTACTTTCAGCTTGATTGTCCATTTCTTTGTTTGCAATCAGTCTGATCAATATATCAACCCATACTAAATAAAGCCGTTACTGACGATCAAGGAATTATAAACGACCCCCCCCCCCCTTTCCTTCACGCATGATGAAGCATAATGTATACGATCATATACATTTTAATTATTTTATATAGCGTGTATAGGAAAGAAACACCAATCGATAATCTATCGTAGGCTTCAGGGCCTATAACTAGCGTTTTTGGAATTACAGCAGAAAAGCTTAAAAACATACTTATATTCTCGACGGTATTAACACAACAATGTATGAATGAAAAAATATAACGTTCCCACATCCGTAACGATAGATACCCGATGTTGAATGGGCCATAGTAATGCAGATATAGCTATAATATTTAAAAAGTTATAGCCCTGCAAAGAAGGTAAACATCTCCATAGGCTTACAAGCGGTGGCAGAGAGGGCATAATGATGGGCACAATGCATGGCGCCCAATGTGTTAATAATAATAATTATAATTTTTTTTTTCTGTTGTACCGAACTTGTACCGAATCGTGACACCAATACCGAGGTATGTACCGAACCGTGGCTTCTGTGTACCGTTACTGTGAGGTTTCTGTCCTTGCTCTCTCACTCGTTCTGTTCCTTTAACCACCTCGCTCTGTTTTCATTTGTTTTTTCTGTTAATTATTTCAATTCCCTCATTCACACGCTTCTCCCCAGTGACGTCATCAGAGACGTCGCTGATTGGTTCTCTCAGGTCCGCACGCTTTTCAATCACATTCCCCAGCTGTCACTGCTTGTCAATCAATCAATCCCTTATTATTTATACCCCTTTTCTCCACTCTAAGTTTGTTGGATCGTCTTGATTTTTCTCTGGTTGCATTCTCCGTTTTGCTACTGCTGCTGCTTTTGCTCTCTGTGCTATCTCCAGGATTTTTCCAAGAAGCCTTCCTCTTGGACACCTGTTCCCGTGGCGCGCGCTCGCTCCGCTGTTGTTCCAGCACCATTACGCATTACGTCTGGGTGAGTTTTTATTGACTGTCTTGATCTATTCCGTTTTTCGTGTGTTACTATTACACTGAAGATTACCACCTTTTTGTCAGACAGTCACTCACCCAGCGTTCCCTTTTGTTTGTTCCCTCTGGGATAATATTTTTGGGACTTTTTCATCTCCCTCTGTGTGTTGCTCACACCGAAGATATTATTCACATTTGGATTGTTTTTTGGACTTCACTACTGTGTGTATATTACACGAAGATATTCACTTGGGACTGTGTTTGGAATTTTGCTCACTGTGTGTATTACACGAAGAGATTCACTTGGGATTTGTTTTGGAATTGTGCTCACTGTGTTTAATTACACGAAGATTAGTTCACCCTGTTCTCCTGCTCGTTCAACCTGCACTGTTGTTGACTCGTTCCCTCTCTCCCTCTCTCGGTCTCGCAACACATCGGAGATTCTGCCGAGAGAATTCTGCAGAGCGGTTCTGACGTCAACATCTGCTATTCCCAAACTACCACCACGGGAGAAGCTGCAGAGCAGCAGAACTTTTGCCCCCTGGCCTATGTACCTGTCTTGTTGACTTGCCTATCCTGTACTCTTATATTTAGTATTCAAATAAACAAGCCCTTGTATTTGGCAACTCTGAATTCCTACTCTCTTGTGTCGTGCGTTTGGGGTCGGTGTCAAACCATAACATTACGATCCAACCAAAATGACGACCCCAGCCGACACAGAGAGGGTCAGAACCGCACTTGCAAATCAAGTCGAGTTGACCAGGGATCACAGTCTCCAATTAGAGCGGGCTGCGGCTGCGGTGCAGAATCTCAGGGATCTGGTCCTGCCTATGCAGGGTTCAATGGCCGCTATGGCGGGACAACAGTCCGACATTCTCGCTCAGCTTCACTCGCTGGGCGACACCGTTAATACCTTTCATCTCTCACACCCTTCAGGAGCATTCCCCGCAGCCCCAGCAGATCTCGCATCTCGGGAACCCCGTCTCTCCGTCCCATGGCTGTTCGACGGTAATCCCGAGGAGTGTGCCACATTCATCATGCAATGTGAGTTGGTTTTCCGTCATCAACCAAGCCGTTTTTCTGGCCATGCTGCCCAGTGGGTCACTTCCTCCTGGGCAATGGAAGCAGATTTTTTGTTTTCCTATCCAGACTTCGTGGCGGAGCTCCGCAGAGTGTTCCACCATCCAGCCCGAGGTCTGGACCCTGGAGCCCGGTTGGGGACCTTCCGACAGGGGAGCGGCAGGGTGACGGACTATGTCATGGAGTTTCGACTGGCGGCGGTGGAGAGTGGATGGAACGAACCTGCTCTTCGCCTAACCTTCTTGAGGGGGCTCAGTGACGCAGTCCGGGACCAGCTCGCTACCCGGGAGTTGCCCGACTCCCTCGAGGATCTGTTTAGCCTCGTCATCCGTATTGACGGACGCCTCCTGGAGAGAAGGCGCGAGAGGACCCGACTGTTACCTCCTGAAGCACCCCGGACTCCTGGACGCCCCGTCCCCAACACTACTGGTGGTAACAGGCTTCCCCGTTCGGTTCGCGAGGAGGAACCCATGCAGCTGGGACGCTCTCATCTGAGCCAGGCGGAGCGTGAGGCAAGGCTTAGGTCCGGTCTCTGCCTCTACTGCGGAGGTGCGGGACACCGTATCGCCGACTGCCCCACCCGGCCAAAAGATCAGGCTCACCGAGATCCTGGTGAGCCGTTTTTCCCATTCCCAGCGCCACCTGACCATCTGATGAGCGTCACCCTGGCCTGGGGGGACCAACGTGCCACGGTGGAGGCCCTCATCGACTCTGGGGCAGACGAGAATTTCCTCGACTTCGAGTTTGCCACCCGAGCCAACATACCTCTTGAGGACCTTGTGAGGCCCTTGGAGATCTTTTCGTTGGACCAACACCGCCTGGCCGACATCTCTCAACGCACCGGCCCAGTCGTGCTGACCATCGCTGGAAACCACGTCGAGAGAATCCAGTTCCTCATTACCCAATCCCCCCTTGTCCCGGTGGTCCTGGGTAGGCCCTGGCTCGCGCTGCACGAGCCCCACATCGCCTGGTCCTCCGGTACCATCAGGGCCTGGAGCTCCTCCTGTCACGCCCGCTGTCTGCAGGCGGCGTCCTGTCCCCCGCCCCGGAGGCCCGCTGGTGAGTTGCCCCCGGACCCCTCGTCCATACCTCCCGAGTACCACGACCTCATGGAGGTATTCAGTAAGACCAGGGCTTACCAGGGCTTTGTAACTGGCGCTGCTGTGATGGCTGCCTTTCTGATCGCTCCGACGAGACTGTGCTTTATTTTGTTAATTTTTATAGTATTAGGAGTTTTATTTGCACCAACTGTTGGTGCATTATATGTGTATGACCGTCAGTCAATCATTGACATTGGATTAAGAAAAACTTACCGTTTGGATTGCTCTCTGGATCGGATCGCTGAACAGCAGAAATGGCCCGCCGAGATCCTTTGTTATGCCGGCCACGGACAAGACCAAAAGCCGCCGCGAAGACGAGGAAAGAGAGCCGGGGTCCGGAACAGACTGAGGTCCAAACGACACAGAACCACATTGCCCAGCATATTGTTGGCCAATGTGCAATCGATAGGAAACAAATTGGACGACATCAGAGCAAGGATCCAATTCCAGAGGGACATTCGGGATTGTAACGTCCTCTGTTTCACAGAAACTTGGCTGAGTCCAGATGTCCCGAATCATGCAATAGAACCGGCAGACCACTTCTTCGTTCTACGAAAAGACCGGACGGCATTAGAGTCACTAAAGAAGAAAGGAGGCGGCATTGCCTTCATGATAAACAAGGAGTGGTGCGATTTAGGCAACACAAAGGAAATGTCTAACCACTGCTCCCCAGACCTGGAGTTTATCACGATAAAATGTCGACCCTTCTTCCTCCCAAGAGAGTTAACGTCCATCATCCTCATCGGAGTGTACATTCCACCACACGCGAACACTGAGGTCGCACTTTCAAAACTTCACGACGAGGTAAACAAACTCCAGGCAGCTAACGTTGACGCGGCCATTTTGGTCTTGGGGGATTTCAACAGCGCGCGTCTTAAAAAGGTGCTGCCGAATTTCTATCAGCATGTGACCTGTCCCACCAGAGGCGAGAACATATTAGACCATGTATACTCGCAATTTAAGAATGGGTACAAGTCACAGGCTCTTAGTCCATTCGGTAAAAGCGATCACGCCGCAATTTTTCTTTTGCCTAAGTACAAACAGTGTCTCAAGCGAACGCCGGTGGTCTCGCGAGAGGTTAAGCGTTGGGCCGTGACGTCAGTAGAGTCACTCCAAGCAGTGCTGGGAAGCACAGAATGGAGTGTATTCCGTGATAACACAGCCAATATTAACGAATACACCGAAACGGTGATTGACTATGTCTGTACTCAGGTAGAAGTAATAATCCCCACCACCAAAATTAATATCTACCCAAATCAAAAGCCCTGGGTAGACAAATCCGTCCGTGAGGCTCTGAAAGTGCGCACATCAGCATACAACACCGGGCTGGTGACAGGCAACATGGAAGAACACAAGATGGCAAGATACAACGTCAGGAGAGCAGTAATAGAGGCAAAACGGCGTTACAGGGATAAAGTTGAACTTCAGTTTGAACAGGCTGACTCTAGAGGCATGTGGCAGGGCCTCAGAACAATGACAGACTACAAAGGAACCCCCCTCAAACTGAACAGTGACATCTCCTTAGCAAATGATCTCAACTCCTTCTATGCGAGGTTTGAGGCTGTGAATAACAACACCAGCCTACAAACCACGGCAATGGGGGGGGGGGGGTCTGCTGATGGAGACTCAGTGTTCAGGGTAACAGAGCATGAGGTGAGACGGATCTTTAAAAAAGTGGATATCAGGAAGGCAGCAGGACCGGACGGCATCCCCGGCCGCGTCCTAAAAGTCTGTGCCGACCAACTGGCCCCGGTATTCACTGACATCTTCAACCTGTCCTTGGAACAGGCCGTCATCCCCACCTGTCTGAAGAAGTCCACCATCATCCCTGTACCCAAAAAATCTACGCCCGCTTGCCTCAACGACTACCGCCCTGTAGCCCTCACCTCCATAGCCATGAAGTGCTTTGAGAAGCTAGTGAAGGGCTACATCTGTTCCTCCCTCCCCATCAACCTGGACCCTCTGCAATTTGCATATCGCCCCAACAGGTCCACGGAGGACGCCATAGCCCATGTGCTGCACACAGCAGCATCACATCTGGACAAGAGGAAGGGGAACTATGTGAGAATGCTGTTCATCGACTACAGCTCAGCATTCAATACCATAGTCCCCTCCAAACTCATAGCCAAGCTCAGGGACCTGGGCTTGAACTATGACCTGTGCCAGTGGGTCCTGGACTTCCTGACGGGCAGACCCCAGGTGGTAAGAGCCGGCAACTGCACCTCCTCATCCATCACGCTCAACATAGGGGCCCCCCAGGGCTGTGTTCTGAGCCCCCTCCTCTACTCCCTGTACACACATGACTGCGTAGCACAGCGGAACAACAACACCATCATCAAATTTGCTGATGACACAGTAGTGGTGGGCCTGATCTCTGCCAACGACGAAAGGGCCTACCTGGAAGAGGTAGAGAACCTGTCACAGTGGTGTCAGGAGAACTGCCTCTCCCTGAACGTCAGCAAAACAAAAGAGATGATTGTGGACTTCAGGAGGTCGGGGGTCAAGGACTACAGCCCCCTCAGCATCGACGGGGCACCAGTTGAGAGAGTGAACAGTTTCAAGTACCTCGGAGCCCACATATCCGAGGACTTGACATGGACCACACACATTGACAGTGTTGTGAAGAAGGCACGACAACGCCTCTACTTCCTCAGGCGCCTAAGGAAGTTCCAAGTCAGTCAGAAGATCCTTAGGAACTTCTACTCATGTACAATAGAGAGCATCCTGACCGGCAACATCACCTCCTGGTTTGGGAATAGCACTGCACAAGACCGTAGCAGACTACAAAGAGTGACACGTTCAGCCGAACGCACAATTAGAGGGGGGCTTCCCACCCTCCAGAACATTTACAACAAGCGGTGCAAGGGGAAGGCTAAGAGAATTATTAAGGACTCGAGCCACCCGAACAACTGCCTCTTTGAACTGCTGCCGTCAGGCAAGCGATACCGGAGTCTTATGGCGAGCACAGAAAGACTCAGAAGGAGCTTCTATCCCCAGGCCATCAGGCTGCTAAACGAACAATAATCGCTAAACGAACAATAATCACTATGCAACAACCATCAAATGCACACACACCCACACGCACACACACACTCACTCAAACAAACAACACACTGCAGCACCCACTCTCCACACTTTAGATCACACAAACACACTTACACTTTATATTTATTGATAAAGGATTTGCACTACAACTCGTACACCTACTGTGAATTGTACCTAAACTGCACCTCGTCCATTTATGCCTTGCACTATATAGTATTGTATATTAGTACACTGCACAGTATTGTATATTGTATGGTAACTACGTCTACGAACATTGTACATATGTCTAAACTGAACACTGTGACCTCTTTTTTTTTTTCTTCTAATTTTTACTATGTTTTTATTTCATACTTATCTTGTCATGCACAGTCTCTGGAGCGCAACAGTAAGAAGCATTTTGTACAAAAGTATTCTGTACTTCTGTATGACAACTATTAAAGAAACTTGAAACTTGAAACTTGAAACTCAGGCCCTTCCACCTCACCGCCCCTATGACTGCGCCATCGACCTCCGCCAAGGGGCTCCCCTTCCCGGCAGCCGCCTCTACAGTCTGACTGTCCCGGAGAAGAAGGCGATGGATCTCTACATCTCTGAGTCATTGGAAGCAGGACTCATTCGGCCTTCCTCCTCCCCGGTGGCGGCCGGGTTCTTCTTTGTTGGTAAGAAGGATGGGGACCTGCGACCCTGCATCGACTATCGTCAGCTCAACGAGATCACCATCAAGAACAAATACCCCCTACCTCTCATGAGCTCCACCTTCGAGCCACTGACCCAGGCCTCGTTCTTCACCAAGCTGGACCTCCGAAGTGCCTACCATCTTGTCCGTATCCGTGAGGGCGATGAATGGAAGACCGCCTTCAAGACCCCCAGGGGCCACTACGAGTACCTGGTAATGCCGTTCGGCCTCACCAACGCCCCGGCGGTATTCCAGGCACTCATGAACGACGTCCTGCGTGACATGCTGGAGGTGTTCGTGGTGGTGTACCTGGACGACATTCTCATCTTTTCCAGGACCCTCGAGGAACACATCCTGCATGTCCGCCGTGTGCTGGAGCGCCTCCTCCACAATCGGCTCTTCGTCAAGGCGGAGAAGTGCCGTTTTCACTCCAACTCCGTCGACTACCTGGGCTTCATCGTTGAGAAGGGCTTGACCCGAGCGGATCCTCGCAAGATCCAGGCTGTGGAGGATTGGCCAGAACCCACCACTCGGAAGGAGTTACAGAGTTTCCTCGGGTTCGCCAACTTCTACCGAAGGTTCATCCGGAACTACAGTCAAGTGGCGGAGCCACTTACCAAGCTAACCTCCCCCGCTCTGCCGTTCGACTGGTCCCCAGCGGCATGCGCTGCGTTCCGCTCCCTCAAGAGAAGGTTCACTTCTGCCCCTATCCTGCTCCACCCTGACCCCAAGAGACAGTTCATCGTGGAGGTGGACGCCTCGGATTCTGGCCTGGGCGCTGTCCTATCCCAGCGATCTCTTTCAGACCAGAAGGTGCATCCTTGCGTCTTCTACTCGCGTCGCTTCCTCCCCGCCGAGAGGAACTACGACACCGGCAATCGGGAGCTGCTGGCGGTCGTGGCTGCGCTGGAAGAGTGGCGTCATTGGCTAGAGGGTGCCGAGGAGCCTTTTACCATCTGGACGGACCACAAGAACCTGACGTTCATCCGCGCTTCCAGGCGCCTCAACGGTCGGCAGGCGAGATGGGCCAGTTTCCTCAGCCGGTTCGACTTCTCGCTGACCTTCCGCCCCGGTTCCCGCAACACGAAGGCCGACTCCCTGTCCCGGATGCACTCCAAGGGGGCTCCACCCTCTGAGGACCCTTCTCCCATCCTCCCGGAGGCCCGAGTGGTTGGAGCCATCACCTTGGGCATCGAGGGTGTGGTGAGGCGTGCCCTACGCTTCCAACGTGCTCCAAGCACCGTCCCTAGGAGTCGTCTCTTCGTCCCCGACTCTGTCCGGTCCCAGGTACTGCTGTGGGGCCATACCAGCCGGTTCGCCTGCCACCCTGGCGTCCATCGCACGTTCTCCTTCCTGGCTCGTCGTTTCTGGTGGCCCACCATGCGGAACGACGTCAAGGAGTTCGTATTGGCCTGCGCGGTCTGTGCCCGCAGCAAGGCCTCTCACCAGGCACCCTCCGGGCTCTTGCAGCCACTTCCCATTCCGAGCCGTCCGTGGTCACATGTGGCGCTCGACTTCGTCACTGGTCTGCCCTCCTCCCAGGGGAACACCTGCCTTCTGACCGTGGTGGATCGATTCAGCAAGGGGGTCCACCTCGTGGCCCTCTCCAAGCTTCCCTCGGCGGCCGAGACGGCGGACCTCCTGACGCACCACGTGTTCCGCCTTCATGGCTTTCCCCAGGACATCGTCTCTGACCGGGGGCCCCAGTTCACCTCCCAGGTATGGCGGGCCTTTTGCAAGGGATTGGGGGCAACGGTCAGTCTCTCCTCTGGTTATCATCCCCAGACTAACGGGCAGACGGAGAGGATGAACCAGAGCGTAGAGTCTGCTCTTCGGTGTGTGGCAGCCGAGAGACCAGCATCCTGGAGCCGTTTCCTTCCCTGGGTTGAATACTCCATCAATTCAATGGTCAGTTCCGCCACCGGCCTCTCCCCTTTTGAGGTCTCCCTGGGCTACCAGCCCCCTCTTTTCCCCGCACAGGAGACGGAAGTGGCAGTTCCCTCCGTGCAGGTCCACCTCGACCGCTGCCGACGAGTTTGGGAGATCACCAGGACCGCGCTGCTCCGGACATCTGAGCGCGCCTGTCGTGGTGCCGACCGGCGCCGGGTTCCTGCGCCGACTTACCGCCCTGGGCAGAGGGTGTGGCTCTCCGCGAAGGACCTCCCGCTACGGTCCTCGGCCAAGAAGCTCAACCCCCGTTTCGTCGGGCCTTTCGAGGTCCTGAAGGTACTCAGTCCGGCGGCCCTGCGCCTGAAGCTTCCTGCATCCATGCACATCCACCCCGTGTTCCATGTCTCCCGGGTTAAGCCCGTCTCCCTCAGTCCCCTTATGCCTCCAGCTCCTGATCCGCCGCCTCCCGTGTTGGTGGATGGTCACCCCCAGTGGCAGGTCCGCCGGTTGATGGGCGTTCGTCGGCGGGGCCGGGGGTTCCAATACCTGGTGGACTGGGAGGGTTACGGCCCTGAGGAGCGTAGCTGGGTCTCCCGGCAGCTCATCGTGGATCCCGGCTTGATCACCGACTTCCATCGAGCCCATCCTGACGAGCCGGGTCGGCCTGGTCGCCGGGTGGCTCCCGTGGAGGGGGGGGGTACTGTGAGGTTTCTGTCCTTGCTCTCTCACTCGTTCTGTTCCTTTAACCACCTCGCTCTGTTTTCATTTGTTTTTTCTGTTAATTATTTCAATTCCCTCATTCACACGCTTCTCCCCAGTGACGTCATCAGAGACGTCGCTGATTGGTTCTCTCAGGTCCGCACGCTTTTCAATCACATTCCCCAGCTGTCACTGCTTGTCAATCAATCAATCCCTTATTATTTATACCCCTTTTCTCCACTCTAAGTTTGTTGGATCGTCTTGATTTTTCTCTGGTTGCATTCTCCGTTTTGCTACTGCTGCTGCTTTTGCTCTCTGTGCTATCTCCAGGATTTTTCCAAGAAGCCTTCCTCTTGGACACCTGTTCCCGTGGCGCGCGCTCGCTCCGCTGTTGTTCCAGCACCATTACGCATTACGTCTGGGTGAGTTTTTATTGACTGTCTTGATCTATTCCGTTTTTCGTGTGTTACTATTACACTGAAGATTACCACCTTTTTGTCAGACAGTCACTCACCCAGCGTTCCCTTTTGTTTGTTCCCTCTGGGATAATATTTTTGGGACTTTTTCATCTCCCTCTGTGTGTTGCTCACACCGAAGATATTATTCACATTTGGATTGTTTTTTGGACTTCACTACTGTGTGTATATTACACGAAGATATTCACTTGGGACTGTGTTTGGAATTTTGCTCACTGTGTGTATTACACGAAGAGATTCACTTGGGATTTGTTTTGGAATTGTGCTCACTGTGTTTAATTACACGAAGATTAGTTCACCCTGTTCTCCTGCTCGTTCAACCTGCACTGTTGTTGACTCGTTCCCTCTCTCCCTCTCTCGGTCTCGCAACACATCGGAGATTCTGCCGAGAGAATTCTGCAGAGCGGTTCTGACGTCAACATCTGCTATTCCCAAACTACCACCACGGGAGAAGCTGCAGAGCAGCAGAACTTTTGCCCCCTGGCCTATGTACCTGTCTTGTTGACTTGCCTATCCTGTACTCTTATATTTAGTATTCAAATAAACAAGCCCTTGTATTTGGCAACTCTGAATTCCTACTCTCTTGTGTCGTGCGTTTGGGGTCGGTGTCAAACCATAACAGTTACACCCCTACTCTCTTATTATTTTTCTTATATTCTTGCTTACCTGTCTGTTAAAGGATAACTCCACTATTTTGGGAAATTTAACATCTTCCCTGGAGTTAGACAAGAAGATGCATACCTTTTTTGTCTCTGTGCGTGCATTTTAGCTTTGGGAATAGATGCTCCGTTAGCATAGCTTAGCTTCATCACTGGAAGTGAGGCAGGACAGTAGCCTTACAGTGCCTTACAGTGTATTGCAAGGTCTGACATTGACCAAACTTGATATGCATGACATTGGTGGGCTCTAGGTCAACTCCTGAAAAGGGGGTCAATGTCAGACCTTGCAATCAAAAGTTAGGGGCGCACTGAAATTATGGCAAGGGTTATTAGCCCCCTAACTTTTGATTGCAAAGTCTGACATTGACCCCCTTTTCAGGAGTTGACCTAGAGCCCACCAAGGTCATGCATATCAAGTTTGGTCAATGTCAGACCTTGCAATACACTGTAAGGCACTGTAAGGCTACTGTCCTGCCTCACTTCCAGTGATGAAGCTAAGCTATGCTAACGGAGCATCTATTCCCAAAGCTAAAATGCACGCACAGAGACAAAAAAGGTATGCATCTTCTTGTCTAACTCCAGGGAAGATGTTAAATTAGCTAATTTCCCAAAATAGTGGAGTTATCCTTTAAGAGAACAATAAGAAAAGCCACCGCCACATTCATCAAGCCATTCTTAAAGTCCAAATCTGTTCTTACCCAGGTTTTTTGAATGGTGAATCCCACTCATTCTAAACTGGATGCGCGTTCTCACGCAAGTAATTTGCATACAGAGACACGCCTCGTGGGCTCATTATAATACAAGAGCTGTGGGTCTGCGTTGTATATGAGCGGATCCCCCCGCCGTATTCAAGTGCTGGAGCGCTTTGCGATGGATAAAAATTAGATAGGAATCAAATGTATTGTCATCATACAGCACCTATAGCTATATAGTGGAATAGACTGTATTAATATAGTAGTAATATAATAGTAGTTGCCTAGTTGCGCGCTTCTGGCCACATCCCGCAGTGCGCGCATACACACGTACTGTATACAGTACGTGCAAAATGAATCATTCCAGCAAAGTACTGTAGGCTTTGTCAATACTGAACGACTGTGCGTTTGTCTGTGCGTAGAGACATTCTAAATTCCGTGCTTAGGAACGAAAATAGAACACTTTCTATGCATTATTGATAAATGAGGGCCCTGGACCTGCTGTTTTTTTTTTTTTTTACCCCTTAGGAGTCACGCTGGAGCTTTGAACCCGTCGGCGGACAACAAAAGAAATTAGAATCCCTCTTAAATGCTCAAAAAGGACATCTTTTCAGAAATCGATAAAAATAGAAAAATGGCCATTTCTAGTGCTTTGACATGTAAGGTATAGGTCCCCCAACTTGCTAAACCTAATACGACTTGTAAATACGTTTAATTCTTGCTAGATGGTATGCTTGTAATAATCTCCATTTGCGATAAGAACTACATCTCGCGTCACCAAGCGCACATACATGGGGCGTGCACACACAAACAGCGCATAGGTGTTAATCACTGAGTGATCTAATATGCATATGCATATTCTTCTCACTGTCTGTCGTTGATAATATAATCTTAAGAGGTCCTGCATTATTATTATTATTATCGAGAATACACGGGACCCGACGGAACGTTAATTTATGTATTAAAAGTAGTCTAACATGCTTTCATCCTCGCCCGTGTATATACCCACATCGCGCTAAAACAACATAAACTACTGTATGGCAGACAGAGTGCGTGTGTGTACGAGTTATGAGTTATCTCGCAGTTCATTCAAGCGCGCATCACGGTGATGACAGCTCTAGAGTAGAAAGGTGCGCTCACAGGGGCGTAGCTGGAGATTCTGGGCCCCATGCAAGAATCAATTTGTGGGGCCCCCAATCTATTAAAAAATGTGGGGCCCCCAATCTATAAAAAAATTTGGGGCATTTGCTGGGCCCTTGGAATCATCCTACCCCCCCCCCCCCCCCAGCTACTCCCCTGCACACACACACACACACACACTCTCTCTCTCTCTCTCAAACAGAGAAATCAAAAGAAATCAGTACATGTGTGTGTGTGTGTGTGTGTGTGTGTGTGTGTGTGTAAAAAACTAATTAATAATATAATTATTATAAATGTCTCTCTCTGTATATATCTCTGTATCTCTTTCTTTCTTTCTTTCTTTCTTTCTCTCTCTCTCTCTCTCTCTCTCTCTATTACTATACTATTATATATCTATATATATATATCTAAATGTCTAAACCTCTGTATATCTAGTGTGTGTATACACCAGTATCACTGACTACCACGGCAAGCCTATAGAAAATGATTCTATTTAATAATAATAATAATAATTATTATTATAAATGTCTCTCTCTCTGTATCTTTCTTTCTTTCTTTCTTTCTTTCTTTCTTTCTTTCTTTCTTTCTTTCTTTCTTTCTTTCTTTCTTTCTTTCTCTCTCTTTCTATTATATTACTATTATATATCTATCTAAATATCTAAACCTCTGTCTATCTAGTGTGTGTATATGCATGGCATCAAATCAAAGTGTGTGTTGCCTGTATTGATCAGTCACACTATACCCCCATTCAGCCGTAATTGTTCCCTGCTGGGCCTTTGTTTCATGGTGTGAATTAGTCATTGAAATTAACATTGACATCACATTGCATTCTGGGAAGGAGTGTAGTTCCCGTATCATTAGCTGAATTCACTGAATTCTCTTCAGAGCCTCCTGCTGCAAATTGGTAATGACTGTACCAGAATGTTTGATAGGACATTGATTGAAAACTATCGTCTCAAATTTGACAATTGATGGCTTATTTTGAAGGTATGAATCTGTAATTGTACATTATGTAACAAAAAAAAAAGAGAATATTCTGAGAAGGTGGAGCTAGAAACTCTAGACCTCAGGGGGTTAAGTTTTTATTTGAATTTTTTTTTTCAACAACATACATAGACAATACATTTCAACATATCAACAGCAGTACACGTGAGCGGCGCGGCGCGGGGAGCGGAGCGGGCGGTTTTGACGTGAGCGAGGAGTGGGTTTTAAAATGGGTCGGCGCGACGTCCGGAGCGAGAGTTCTCCTCCGCTCCAATCCACTCCAGGCCGCTCACAGTGGTTTAACACTGATGTAATATACATGTAGTACAATGCCAAAGCAACAGATGGCGATGTACAAACATGAAGGCCATTTTCAACCAATGAGAAGGGTGAACCTGTGATATCCTGTTCAGGCTTTGTCACTCACATCCTGTTAGAAAATGTTTTGACACTATTGTTGTTGTCGTTAGCTTACATGCTAACGTTAATGGCAGCGACCATAGCATTGTGGCTAGGCTAGCTATCATCGCTTAATAGAGCTAGTGAATGGATAAACAACGTTATTTAACATTGCAGAATGGGTACAATTACAATGCGGCTCAATACAAACAATTGTTAAGGGGCCCATGGGGTGTAGACTGTTGTAGTTTGAGCTAATTTACACCATGCTCCAAAAAAAATTAAAATCTGCCGAGCGATGTGGCGCGGGGAGCGCTCGATTCAAGGTGAGCGGTGAGCGACTTGGGGGCGGGGTCAACATGAGCGATTAGCGGAGCAGACCAAGCTTTAAAGAGCGAAGAGCGGATTTCTCGCCTGCGCCGATCCGCTCACGTGGCCTGATCAACAGTACATAAATATAAAACAAATATACAAAAATGAGAAAAGAAAAAGTGTGGCATGGGTCCTTCGGTCCATTCTATATTTGCATTATTTATTTACATTTTCATTCATTTCCTTGTATCCTTTTCAATCCCCTGTGATGTCGTTCCTTCCCCTCCTATATTTTTCCCACTTTCCCCATTTCCATTCAAACTTTTCTTCTTGCAGCCTCAGCAGATGTGTGATTCTCTCCATTTCCTGTATCCCCTCTACTATCTCTATCCATTGGTCCTTCGTCTGCACTTCTACCTTGTACCACAGCTTAGTTAAAGCTTTTTTGGCTGCCACTATCAATATCTTAATCAAGTATTTGTCTTCCCCTTGGATTCCTTCTTGTGATAGATTCCCCAGATACAACACTTGGCCTCCCTGGGGTATTTCATATCCTATTATTCCATTTATTATCCCTCCTATCTCTTCCCAGTAGTGCCTTATTTTCTGACATCCCCAGAATATGTGTGCATGGTTCGCTATTTCTTGTCCACACTCCCTCCAACATGGTTTCTTTGCTGGTGTGTAATTGCCCTGTATTTCTGGTGTTATAAAGTATCTAATTATGTTTTTCCACCCAAACTCCCTCCATATCCTTGATCCTGTGGTTGTTTGTTGTGTCTTACATGTGTTATACCATTCCTCCTCTGTTATCTCTATTTCTAACTCTTTCTCCCACTTTTCTTTTACATACAATGTTGTATTTCCCTTACTGTCCATTATTGCCTGATATAGTGCTGATATCACCCTTCCCTTCCGTCCTTCGTATGACTTTACCATTATCTTAATTACCCCATTCTGTTCTTTGTCTCGGTCTTGCTTTATTTCCTTGTTATAGTAGTCTCTAATCTGTAAATATCTAAAGTGGTCCCTATTCTCTAGTCCGTATCTTTCTTTCAAGTCTTGTAGAGTCTGCATCTCCCCTCCTTCTGTCATTGTACACATTGCTGTTATACCCCCCGTTCCCATCTCTTGAACCCATGGTCTTCTATCCCTGGTCTGAATTTGTTGTCGTGTGCTATCTATCTCAGTATCTTGGATTCTTTTTCTAGCTTGTATTTCTTTACTATTGTGTTCCATATGTTTATAGTGAATTTAGTAATGGGATCTAGTAGTTGTTCCTGTCTTCTGAACAGCTCCCTATCCCCTATCAGTGTCTGTACTTTGAATCCCTCTCTTTTGGTTTCTATATCTTTCCATTTGGCCTCATAATTCACATTGCACCAGCATGCTACTGTTCTAAGCTGTGCTGCATAGTAATAGCTTTCTAAACTGGGTACTGCCATCCCTCCTTTCTCCTTTGGTAATTGTAGAGTCACATATCTGATCCTTGGCCTTTTCCCCCCCCAAATGAATCTTGATATCTGTCTATCCCATTCCCTGATCCTTGAGCTGAAATCTAGCGGCATTACCGTCCATCTTTCTAGGTCTCTCTTGATTTTCTGATTGATCTGTGTATAGTTTGCATCGTATAACCCCTCCATCCCTCTTGTGATGTTCACCCCTAGGTACTTGATCCTGTCCATGCCCCATTTGATTTTGTATTTTTCTTTGATCTCTATCGTTGGTGTGTAGTTCAGTGCTAATGTCTGTGTCTTCGTCACATTAAGTCTATACCCTGAGTAATATCCATATTCTGTCAGTAGATCCATCAGTGTCGGGAAGCTTGTGTCTGGTTGTCTCATATATACTATCACGTCGTCAGCGAACAGTCCCAATTTATGTTCTGTCCCCCTTATCTCCACCCCTTTGATGTCTTTGGTCTGTCTAATTAGTTGAGCCAATGGTTCGATGAATACATTGAAGAGCATCTGCGAAAGACAACAACCCTGTCTGGTAGCTCTCTCTAGTTTAATCCGGTCCGTCAGACTACCATTCACCTTAATCCTAGCCGTCAGTTCTTGATATAATGCCCTAATTGTTTTCATAGCGTTTTTTTCTAATCCAAATTTCTCCAATACCTTATATAGAAATATCCAGCTTACACTGTCGAAGGCTTTTTCTGCATCTAGGCTAACTAATACTGAACTCCCTCCTTCCTTTGGTATCTCCTCTACTATCTGCACTGTCTTCCTTATGTTATCCTGTGTCTGCCTTCCTTTAATGAATCCAGTCTGGTCTTCGTCTATTATATCTGTCATAAATGTCTCAAATCTTTTGGATATTATTGATGTATACATCTTGTAATCTACATTAAGTATGGACACAGGTCTGAAACTGCTACACAGTTCTCTATCTTTCCCTTCTTTTTGAATTGTAGTAATTATGGCCTCTTTCCATGAAGGTGGCATTGTGCCTTTTTCCATTGTGTGTCTGAATGCTGCTTCTAATATGGGGCTCAGTTCCTGCCTAAATGTTTTGTAGAATTCCGAGGGGAATCCGTCGCTACCCGGTGACTTACTACTCTTTGCTCTACTGATCGCATTCCAAACTTCCTGTTCTGTGATCTCTGCATTTAATATTTCATTCTGTTCGGGCGGCTACGTGGCGTAGTGGGCAAGGCGCTCGCCACAAAATCTGGAGACGCTGGGCTCGCCTGTTCGAGCCCAGCGCTCCACATTTGCTTTCAGTTTAGCAGGTCGTCCGTACTAATACACATTGGCCGTATTAGGGGGTGGGAAACTGATGGGTGGGGATCGGGCGTTGTGGACAGCGACTCCTACAGGTCGGTTGGTGCGCCTGCGCAGTGGAATCAGGAAATGTCGGGGGCAGCGTGAGCCTCCCACGCGTTACTCCTCACCACTGAGAGATCGAGCTGCGCAGGTGAAAAGATGCGACTGCTGTTACCTCAAGTACCGGAGGGGAGGCAAGAAACAGCGTTCGTGACAGGGGAGGGTTGAATTGGATGATACGAAATTGGGATGGGAGGAAATATAGAAAATGGGAGAAAAAGTGGATAAAAAAAAGAAATTCATTCTGTTCCTTCCCTATCGATGGTAAATCTAATTTTTCTAAAAAAAATTCTATCTCCTCTTCTCCTGCCGCTATCGGTTGTGTGTATAGTTTCCTATAATATTCTTCAAATGTCTTCTCTATTTCCGCTGGCTCTCTCAGTATTTTGTTTGTGTCCCTTATTGTGTGTATTGTGTTCAGTTTTTGTTGTGTCCTGATTCGTCTAGCTAACAGTCTGGTCGCTCTCGGTCCCCCTTCATAGTATGTCTGCTTCATGTATCTAGCTTTCTTCTTTATTTCTGTCTGCAGCTCTTTGTTTATCTTCCCTCTAACTTCCTTTACTTCCCTAGGTGTCTCTTGGTTCTTTGAGCTCTTGTGTTCTTTCTCTAATTCTTTCAGTTTCTTTATCAAGTTCTGGTATGTCTCTATTCTAGCCTTCTTGAGTAATGCCGTCTTAGCTATCAATTTTCCCCGTATTACTACCTTTAGTGCATCCCATAAAATGTTTGGATCTACCTCCCCATTATCGTTTTCTTCTCTATATCTAATTATGTCTTCCTTCACTTCATTAACCAAACCGTTGTTGTTTAATAATCCTACATTCAGCCTCCAAACTGTATTTCTCTGTCTACTTTTAAGATTTACTGTCAGATATATTGCGCTATGATCTGAAATATCCATCACCCCTATCCTGCATTCTTCCACCCTGTATCTGTCCCCTGTTGTCATGAGAAAATAGTCTATCCTTGAATATGTTGTGTGTGGGTGTGAATAGTGTGTGTATTCTCTATCTAGTGTGTGCATTGCTCTCCATATGTCTATGATTCCTAATTCTGACATTTGTATATTCATATATTTGCTAATGTTTGTCCTCCATTTCTTTGTGCTTGTCGCGTCTATGTCGTAGTTCAGTACTACATTAAAATCACCTGTACAGATCAGGACCCCTTCTCCTTCCAATGCTATGATGTCAAAGATCGTTTCAAATAGATATTTCTCACTTTCTGGTGGAGCATACACATTTACTAGTGTTACCATTTGACCTTCTATTTTCCCGTTGACCAACACATACCTCCCCTCTTTGTCCCTTATTTCCCTGATCATTTCAAACTTCACTGTGTTCTTTATTAGTATAGCTACTCCTCTTCTAAGGTTCTGTTTAAAAGAACTATAGAACAGATTTTCATACCCGAATCTCTTCAGCTTTTCATGTTCTTGTGATATTAGATGTGTTTCTTGTAAGAAGATGACCGGCGCCTCCTCTTTCTTAAGTTTCGTCATCACCTTACTCCTCTTGATCGGATTATTCATACCGTTCACATTTAACGACATCATTTTTATACCCTTAACTTGTGTCATATTTATTTTCCAATTGTTCTCCCGTTCTACCCATGTCACATAAAATAATATTTGTGGTTGTAGCCTCTGCTATCTCCATCTGATTTACATACATATATACATAATAAACATCAACATCAAAACTAACTCTTGGAACTTCCATGGCATTTGAGGGTCTTACTCGTTCCCCTCTTTCCCCCGCTGGTGGGTGGGGAGTAGTGGCTCTCCTAGTGAGAGGGCTCCCCCTAGTGGCTGAAAAATGCGCACTATATATGTCCAACTCGTTCTGTGTGCGACCTCCGAGCCCCCGGTTATAGGCTCTGTATTAGTCACTTTCATGTTCCTGTCTAATTGTGTTATGCGATATGTGTATTCCTGTGTTCCTTTCATGTCCGTCTCCATATATCTCTTGGAGATCCGTGTCCTTTTTTTCATCACTTTCGGTATAATTGTCTCGTATGTGCCTTATCATCTTCTTCCTGCATAAGTCTCTTTCATGTTTTCATTTTCTTGTATTGTGTGTGTCATATGTATATCAGTCTAATGTGTCACGAATCTCTATGTCCTCCTTTCAAATTTTTGGTTTAATTATCTCGTATGTACTTTACTATCTTCTCACTGCATCAGTCCTTCTCCTGTTTACCTTAATCTGTATTGTGTGTGTGTATTGTACTTATCCTCCCTTTGATCACTGTGTCCCCTCTCGTCTCCTCTCCGCCCCCCTTCTCCGTGTCTTTGCGTCCTTCTTCTCAGTTGATTTGCTTTGAATCGATTCAGATCTCGTTCACCTTCCCGTTCTCCTCGCCTCCTCCTCTCCTTTCGACTCTGGTCCATCTCCTCGCCCTCTCCAACCTCTGCAACAGCGTCGGTCTCTCGTCCTCCCCTCCCGGCACCTTCCATCCTCTCTGGTTCATGTCCCTCGCCGCCTCCCGCACGTCGCGTACACCTTTACGGCTTCATTCCAATGAACCTTCAGCGTGGTCATTGGTGATTGAAATCTGATTCATCCTTCCTTCAGTGCTTTTTTTATCTGAACATAGCTCTGACACTTTACCGCCACGTCTGTTGCGTAATCATGGTCGAAAGCTACTCTCTTTCCCTCCACCTCCATCCTCTTCTGCCAGGCTGCTCTAAGAATGTTCTCTTTGACCTCGAATTCCAAGAAGTTGACTATAACTGCTCTCTGTGGCTTGTCCAACCTTGGCTTCGGCGCCAGTGTCCTGTGTGCTCTTTGAATTCCTGTCTTGTCGAGTTCTGTCATCTTCAATTATTTTCGAATTAGGCTGTCTACAAATTTGATCATCGAATCTCCTTCCATCCCCTCTTTCAGTCCCCATATCCGTATGTTGTTTCTCCTCGACCTCCCCTCCAAGTCCATTAACTTTTCTCTCAACATGTTCTGTTGTTCGAGCGTCTTCTTTAAAATATCATGTATTTCTGTATTCCATTCTTCCATTTCAGCCGTCCTTTGCTGTCTTCGATGCTGTCTTGAATATTCTGCGTGCTCGCCTGGCTAGCCATTGTGTTAGCTTGTATGCTAGTTTGTAGCTCTTGTTGGTTAGTCAACGCGCTAGCTTGCATGTTCCGCATGTTAGCTTGTACGCTAGCTTGTATGCTATCTTATATAGCTTGGATAGCCTTTGCGTTAGCTTGCATATTAGCTTGTAGCTCTTGGTTAGCCTTAGCTTGTAGCTCTTGGCTAGCCTTTTGGTTACTCACTGCGCTAGCTTGCATGCTAGTTCGTAGCTCTTGGTTAGCAGCTTGTACGCTGGCTAGTATGTTCGCTTGTATCCTCGCTAACCAGGCGGGCTCCACGGGCTCCCCGTCTCTGTCTACCTGCGTCACGCTCGCCTGAGCTACTTCTTCCGTCATTTCCTCGTGTCGAGATCTTTCCTCCGGTGCTTGTACGTCTTCTGGGGTCCTCTTTCTCTCGCTCTTTCTCGTGGACATCCTTCCTCTTCTCTTATATCTTTGAATTGTCACTTTTTATTTTGTTTTAGACAGTTTTACTTCCCTTTTTCGATATTGTTTGACCGGGAGCTCTTTCAATGGTCGACTACCCACACATCTCAAAACCGGAAGTCGGACCTGCTGTTCTTCATACTAGATACCAGCTCCTCCTCAGTTACACACTAAGCTAATATTAAGAGGGTAAAATATATTTCCTTCAACATACCTCCTGGATCATGCCGATGAACTCAGAGAAGGCCCAGTTGAGCTGGTTGAGGACGCTGTTGAGGAAGGAGGCAGCCATGTCTTTATCCTCACTCAGCAACTCGGCCATGTGCCTCTGGAGCAGCAGCGATGGACAGGGCTCTGCACCAATCACAGGAGAGGATAATGATCAATTACAATTACAGATCAGAAAAGAGGATACTCCAGAGTGAATATCTTCATCCTTGCTTCTGATCTGACAGCCTATTCTCTTGTCTCATGGTTGGAAATGGTTCTTCAGTTCACCAAAAACTGTTAGCATAGCCTGTTAGCATAACCTGCATGAAACAGTTCAAGCCATGAAATGAGCCATGAGCTGTCTGACACGAATACTATAGCTACTGATATATTTAAATACTACAGATATTGATATGTAAATACTATAGCTACTGATATATTTAAAATACTAGCTACTGATATATTTAAATACTACAGATATTGATATGTAAATACTATAGCTACTGATATATTTAAAATACTAGCTACTGATATATTTAAAATACTAGCTACTGATATATTTAAATACTACAGCTACAGATATATTAAAATACTACAGCTACTGATATATTAAAATACTAGCTACTGATATATTTAAAATACTACAACTAGTCATATAGTTAAATACTACAGCTACTGATATATTTAAATACTACAGCTACTGATATATTTAAATACTACAGCTATTGATATATTTAAATACTACAGCTACTGATATATTTAAATACTACAGCTACTGATATTTTAATACTACAGCTACTGATATATATTTAAATACTACAGCTACTTATATATTTAAATACTACAGCTACTGATATATATATATATATATATATATACTACAGCTACTGATATTTAAATACTACAGCTACTGATATATATATATACTACAGCTACTGATATATATATATATATATACTACAGCTACTGATATATATATATATATATATATATATATATATATATATATATATATATATACTACAGCTACTGATATATATATATATATATACTACAGCTACTGATATATATATATATACTACAGCTACTGATATTTAAATACTACAGCTACTGATATATTTAAATACTACAGCTACTCATGTATTTAAACTAAAGTCTATATTATGAGAAGCAGGTTTTTTCTGCCTAGTTTGTAAATGTTTATTTAAAAAAAATGTATACAAATAAAGTTATTATTATAGGTGTTTTTCCACATTGTAATTTTATAGATATATATATATATATATATATATATATATATATATATATATATATATATATATATATATATATATATATATATATATATATATATATATATATATATATATATCTTTAAACATACATACAAAAACTAGGGGCATATAGACATTATGTATAGTATAAACAGAATTTACAAAGGTCAAATGTATATTACAAATATTTATAATAAAAACAACAACCCCCCCGCCCAAAACAAAACAGTCTTCATGGCAAATTGCTAAATAATTACTGTTAGTGCTACAGATTAGTATTAAGCAATAAAAGGAGCCAGATTAAAAGGAAGAATAGAGCCAGCTTCACTGAGGCTTCTATCCACGCAGTGTGTAGTTCATATTTTATAATTTACTAAAATTAAGAACATCTCTGATCTAAGCTTCATGGGATGGAGGCCGATAGGGTTCAGAAGGCTTTCATCTGCTTTCATTTTTGGCAGAACCACTGTATCTTCAAGAGTGCTGTTGAATGCAGAGCTATGGACATTATACAAAAATAACTGTACTTACAGTAATTTCATTCAAAGTCTTTGCTGCCCTGTAACGGGCGCCTGGTGGTGATACTAAATCCAGATTGCACTCTGCCAGTGGAAAGAGGTGATTTGGCCTGACCCATAGATGTATGACTTTATAGGCCCTATATTCTATATTCATATTTCAATGTGTCCGGATGGCAAAATTCAGTACTGTATCTACAGGAAAAATTATTTGAATAATAATAATTTATATTCTCCTTTGGTTCATTACAATTTACTCAAGACACAATATTTCTGACACTGGGAATACATTCCCTGAGGTCCATAGATGTAGAACATGCAAATGGACCGGGTAGAAGTGGAGCAATATTCCATTTACTTGGGAATGTACTTTTAGGCAATTTTTTTTTTTAAATATGGCTAGGGCTTAACACTTTCAGTGCCAGCCATAACGTTGATTAATGTCCTTGGATGCCAGCATCCACTTCAATGATAGCGTTAAAAACGCATAATCTATGTTTTAAATTATGGCTATGTGTCTAATCTGCCCGTCGCTTATCAATGACTTGTTTGCAGTCAACATTGTCTAAACGGATTTTAAATTTTTTTTGATCCACTTTTTCTCCCATTTTCTATATTTTCTCCCATCCCAATTTCGTATCATCCAATTCAACCCTCCCTTGTCACGAACGCTGTTTCTTGCCTCCCACAAGCCGGCTGCAATGTGGACTAAGTCATACATAGCACAAGTCCCCTCCGGTACTTGAGGTAACAGCAGTCGCATCTTTTCACCTGCGCAGCTCGATCTCTCAGTGGCGAGGAGTAACGCGCGGGCCGTGGGAGGCTCACGCTGCCCCCGACACTTCCTGATTCTACTGCGCAGGCGCACCAACCGACCTGTAGGAGTCGCTGTCCACAACGCCCGATCCCCACCCATCAGTTTCCCACCCCCTAATACGGCCAATGTGTATTAGTATGAACAACCAGCTAAACTGAAAGCAATGTGGAGCGCTGGGCTCGAGCGTCTCCGCATTCGTGGCGAGCGCCTTGCCCACTACGCCACGTAGCCGCCCAGGAATGATTAGTGTGTTATCAGCATTATTCATAAGCCATAGATTGAAAAGTATCCGCCCGATTTGTACAAGTGATGGCTTATTTTGAAGGTATCAACCTGTATTAAATCTTCATATCATGTAAAAAAATCAAAGACATTTTATTTGCATTTGGTTATAACCTATAGATATCAGTTTAACCGTGTTAAACTGTAAACCTCTGGGTTTGTGTGTGTTGAGACACAGAGTGTGAGAGAGGTAAGAAACGGGAGAGAGCCCATTCAAGGTCATCCGCAGAGGCTTTAGCATCAACAAAGATAGCTGGTCGGCTAGGGAGGGGAGAAGCCGTTGCTATAGTGATGAGATAGGGTGGGGTCGCTATGGGCTAGAAACCGTTGCTAAGGAATATACTTTATAGCTTTGAGTTCTTCCGGGTTGACTCAGACAAGCAGACGAGCGTTGACAGTGAGACAGCAGAGATATCTCCAGCCTCCTTCAAGGCTGGAGGGTGGGGGGAAGGGAGCCATGAGGAGATAGCTACCGGCTAACAGATCAGGCTTCTGCTAGTGAGCTAGGCCACAACAACCGAGACAGACAGATATTTTTTTAAAGGGGACATATCTAGCTATTCCTTTCACTATTTGGGCAACTTTACACAATTCCTGTGAGTCTATGGAACACATCTGTAAAGTTTTTTTCAAAAAAAATCATTGCTTTGTATTTCTAATCAAGTATTCAAAAGCAGCATTTTTTCACTTCAAGATTCCAAGCTGTTTTGGCCTGGGCTCCGCCCATAAGCGCTTTGAGTGACAGTCACCCACAGTCTGCGACTGGCAGACAGAGAGACAGAGAGAGAGATAGAGAGATAGAGGAGGGGGATAATAATTAATTTCGCCGCAGGGGGGCATAATCTCACGGGACAATGCATTGGTAAATTGTTTCAAATGACAATATATACCCAGCGGCTGGGTGGCGCAGCGGACATTGCGCTTGTCACGAACGCAAGAGACACCGGGTTCGACTCCGGCTGTCGGCGTTGCCTCTGGCTTGGGCCAGCCGTCATACTAACTCAATTGGCAGAGTCAGCGGGAAGTCGATGGGTGGTAATCTGGATGTTGTGGACAGTGACTCCTACAGGTCGGTTGGGGACGCCTGCACAGCAGAGACAGGAAATGGCGGGGGTAGTGTGAGCCTCCCACACGTTACACCTAGCCAATGAGAGTCCGCGCTGGCAGGTGAAAAGATGTGACAGGTTGCCTCCTCGTTTATCGGAGGGGACACGTGATGCAAGGCTTATATCCTCCCTACAACCGGCCAGTGGGGGGCATATGCGAGAAAGGTTCAAAACAGGGGAGGGGAGAATTGGCACAGCGGGTAATTGGGATGGGAGAAAAATAGAAAAAGAGGAGAAAAAGTGGATAAAAAGAAAAATGACAATATATACCCCTGTGAATATTATTGCACGGATCGGAATATGGGCGCGCGTGTGGGAGTCAAAGATATTTTGACAGTGATATGAGAGTGCTCCCAGGGAGAAGCCCCAGCCCTTTAGAAATGCGTGTGTGCTTCCCCGCGTGCCGGTCGAGGTTGTGTGTAAAATGCGTGTGTGCTTCCCCGCGCGCCGGTCGAGGTTGTGTGTAAAATGCGTGTGTGCTTCCCCGCGCGCCGGTCGAGGTTGTGTGTAAAATGCGTGTGTGCTTCCCCGCACGCCGGTCGAGGTTGTGTGTAAAATGCATGTGTGCTTCCCCGCGCGCCGGTCGAGGTTGTGTGTAAAATGCGTGTGTGCTTCCCCGAGAGAGAAGCTCCTGTCCCTCTCTCTCTCCCTCTTTATCTCTCTCTCTCCCGCTCGTTCTCTGCTGTCTGTCGGCACCCTCTGTTTGAGGAAGTAATTTCACTCGCTCTGTTGTTGAGCGAATTGTTGATTGTGGGAGGTGACTACAACCAGTGCCTTATTCACGTCAGCAAAACAGTCAAATCAGAATGGCTTAGTTGAGTGAGGGAAGATCTAGACTGATGAGTCAAAATTATAATTAGAGACACAGACCCCATTGATATAATCCCCCATTGCTAGGAAACAATGCTAAACACTGGAAAAGGCCATTTATAAGACACAGGACCTTTAAGTTATTAATCTAGTTTCTTCATCTTTTAAAGACTTTCAATTCGTTTCATTTTGTACGAGACCTTTTGTTTATGAAAATCCATCAAGGAAAGAGATCACGTTTCCAGTGTTAATTCTTCTGTTTACGGATGTATCGACAGGGTGATACAGTGTGTGGCAGCCAGTAAGATTGCCATCAACAAACAAATGACTACAAACACAACGCAGAGGGACGTCACGGAACAGCAGGTGACGGGTTGATTAGAGGCTGAAAACACACCAAATCTTACAGTTAGGGGTTGGGTTGGGTTGTGGTTAGGTTAGGTTAGGTTGTGGTTGGGTTAGGTAATGGTTGGGTTGGGCTAGGGTTGGGTTAGTTTAGGGTTATGATTCTTCTACCTCTGAAATACATGGGGGTGCAGTGACTTACTTTGAAAACTAGCAACTGATAAATCCCCTGAAAAGCATGCAGGAGGTAAAGAAACCAGCAGTCAGTTGTCATGCAGGAGAGAACAGGCAAGAATAACAACAGAAAACATGCTCAAGATAAAATAAAACACATTACAACAGATTTATAAATACCCTAACCTACCCTAACATACTGCAATTCTAATCCAAATATGATATGATATAAGCTGATAATATTAGGGTTAGAGCGTCTTTACTGTATAAGATGATATTAGGGTTAGGGTGTCTTTATAAGCTGATATTAGGGTTTGATAGCCTTTACTGTATAATATAATACTATTAGGGTTAGATAATGTTCATGAGCTGATAATACTAGGGTTAGATAGTAGGGATGCCCCGATCACGTTTTTTGCCACCGATACCGATCACTGATCGTCTATGAGCCATATCGGCCGATACAGATACCGATAGTTTTTGGTTTTATAAAAAAATAATTATATATATATATATATATATATATATATATATATATATATATATATATATATACTTTTTTTTTTAATAAAATATATATATTATATAATTATACTTGTAGTTGTATTATCTGCGAGACATCGCCACCACTCAACAAGTCAAAATGCTCGCTATCTCCACTGTCTGTGTGTATACTCTGCTTTGGTCAAATCACATTCAGCATGCCCTCAGCAGGGTATATCTGCGGCTGCGGCTCTGCAGATATACCCTACTCCCTCACTGCGATGCAAACCAGGGGCTCGAATAAGCATTGAATCAATGTTATAAGACATTGATATCAGGAGCTATCTGTAGCTACTGCTAGCCGGCTAGATAACGTTAAGACAACGCCTCAGTGAACTATTTAGTTTAATGGGACATTTCGTTTTGAACAGTGAGCTAACGAGCTAATGGAGGTATCATGCACTACTAGACTATTGCTGGAGCATTTGTTGATATCAGGAGCTATCAGTAGCTAGCCGGCTAGATACCGTTAGACAATGCCTCATGTATTAAACTAAAAGTGAATAGTTGACTGGGTAATTTTGTTTAAACAGTAACGATAGCTAGGTAGCTAACGTTAGCTCACAGAGGTCCATGCAAGTCAAGTCAAGTAATTTATTTATATAGCACGTTTAAAAGCACAAGAGCCAACCAAAGTGCTGTACAATCAAAGCTTAAAATCAATGTCCTAATATAAAATACACAAATACAAAAAGGCACAGCAGGACAAGACAGTACATTCAGAGAATAGGACAGTAGGACAACACACGGATAGGGGAACACAAAGTACAGTAGCACACAGGGGACAGAGGAGCATAAGAAGAGATACAAGAGGGATGGGGCAGGATAAAATTGCATGGGAGTGTGTGAGTTAGGGTGTGGGAGAATCAGGGTTTATTGAAGGCCAGGGAATAGAAGTGGGTTTTTAGACGGGCCTTAAATGTCTCCAGCGAGGGGGCAGATCGGATCTCCAGGGGAAGCTGGTTCCATAGCTTGGGGCAGAGCAGAGCAGACTAGAGCAGACTATTGCCGGAGCATTTGTTGACACGGGTGCGGGAGGGGCAGGGGAGGAGGAGGGGCCGTGCGCTGCAGCTCTGTGTCGAGAGAGAAGTCAGCGAGTGAGATCTCCGCTAAGAATTGGATCATGTTTTTCGATCGGTTTTCACGATCGGCGAAAATAAAGCATTATCGGAATTCACCGATCTCATATTTATACTGAATATCGGCCAATAGCGATCGCTGGCCGATCGATCGGGGCATCCCTATTAGATAGTATTTATAAGCTGATGATATTAGGGTTAGGTTATAGGCTAGATAGTCTTTATACGTTGATAATATTAGGTTATAGGTAGGGATGTCCCGATCACGTTTTTTTGCTCCCGATCCGATCCCGATCATGTGATTTTGAGTATCTACCGATACCGATATTTCCCGATCCGATAAAAAAATTAAAAATATATATATTTTTTTTATTCAACAAACATGACCATGTTCACGTCTTAAACTCATACTGAGGCCTTAGTTTTGGTTTTAAATTGCATATCATCATTCATTTATTTATTGTCACACAGAGCAGAAGAATTTTGCCAAAACAAACCAATAGTATCCAGCTGCAGAACGGCAGACTAGCCACAATCTCAGACCCAAACGCATTTCATTTGATTTAATTATACATCAAATGATTTATGAAATTAACTTTTCACCTGGATAACGTCAACATTCAGGGTGAATGTAATGTGAGAAATTGGGATTAAAAAAATAATAATAATAATTTAATTTGGGTCTGAGAGTGTGGCTGGTCTGCCGTTCTGCAGCTGGATACTATTGGTTTGTTTTGGCAAAATTCTTCTGCTCTGTGTGACAATAAATAAATGAATGATTATATGCAATTTAAAACCAAAACTAAGGCCTCAGTATGAGTTTAAGACGTGAACATGGTCATGTTTGTTGAATAAAAAAAATTAAAATTAAAATAAATAATATAAAAAAAATGGCAGATATTTTTTTTCTTTTTTGCCGATCCCGATCTTCGGAAAATCACGCGATCGGCCCCGATCCCGATCACGTGATCGGATCGGGACATCCCTAGTTATAGGCTAGATAGTCTTTATACGTTGATAATATCAGGTTTAGGTTAGATAGTCTTTATACGTTAATAATATTAGTTATATTTAGGTGGTATTTAATTCCTCTGTTTTTTTTATTGAGACCCAAAGGGTTCAACATGTATTTTCTGTTCATTCCAGAGCTGCAGGAGTCCTGACAAGCTGAGGTATGTTTCATTTACCATGCCAGACAGACCACCAACACTGCTAGAAAGATCAAAAAAGGTAAAATCAAACACTCCCAATGTAGGGCAAATCAAACGTTCCCAATGTAGAACAAATCAAACATTCCCAATGTAGAACAAATCAAACATTCCCAATGTAGAACAAATCAAACATTCCCAATGTAGAACAAATCAAACATTCCCAATGTAGGACAAATCAAACATTCCCAATGTAGGACAAATCAAACATTCCTAATGTAGGACAAATCAAACATTCCTAATGTAGAACAAATCAAACATTCCCAATGTAGGACAAATCAAACGTTCCCAATGTAGGACAAATCAAACATTCCTAATGTAGAACAAATCAAACATTCCCAATGTAGGACAAATCAAACGTTCCCAATGTAGGACAAATCAAACATTCCCAATGTAGGACAAATCAAACATTCCCAATGTAGGACAAATCAACATTCCTAATGTAGGACAAATCAAACGTTCCAAATGTAGGACAAATCAAACATTCCCAATGTAGGACAAATCAAACACTCCCAATGTAGGACAAATCAACATTCCTAATGTAGGACAAATCAAACATTCCCAATGTAGGACAAATCAAACGTTCCCAATGTAGGACAAATCAAACATTCCCAATGTAGGACAAATCAAACATTCCCAATGTAGGACAAATCAAACGTTCCCAATGTAGGACAAATCAAACATTCCCAATGTAGGACAAATCAAACATTCCCAATGTAGGACAAATCAACGAGTCAGAAATACATCCTATTTTCATCCAAACACAACATCTGAGATCAAACAACTGTTCGGATGACAGGAATTACTGGTGTGTTAGTGTGTATCAGAGCTGTGTGTGTGTGTGTTAGTGTGTATCAGAGCTGTGTGTGTGTGTGTTAGTGTGTATCAGAGCTGTGTGTGTTTGTGTGGATCAGAGCTGTGTGTGTGTTTGTGTGGATCAGAGCTGTGTGTGTGTTTGTGTGTATCAGAGCTGTGTGTGTTTGTGTGGATCAGAGCTGTGTGTGTTTGTGTGGATTAGAGCTGTGTGTGTTTGTGTGGATCAGAGCTGTGTGTGTTTGCATGTATCAGAGCTGTGTTTGCGCATTGCGTTGCATATTTAGATTTCCATATCTCAGAGTGATGTCACTTCAACCTTGTGAGATCAGATTTGTTTGATCAGAAAACATTTGTGACTAATTACTGGTGACGCATGTGTCAGATTTGGTTAGTGGTTAATTTGTGTGTGGGTGTGAATTTGTGTGTGTGTGTGTGTGTGTGTGTGTGTGTGTGTGTGTGTGTGTGTGTGTGTGTGTGTGTGTGTGTGTGTGTGTGTGTGTGTGTGTGTGTGTATGAGTCCTATAATTAAGACATGCTTGTCTTCTCTTCTAATAATAAAATATACTGCCACCTGCTGAGACAAACTGTGTGTCTTTCTCTGCCTGACTTTCATTCCACACACACACAGAACACAAGTGATAGAATCATAATTATAATTTATTTATTGTCATTGTATTACATACAACAAAAGGACAGTCTGTAAAAAGGACAGACAGACAGATAGACAGACAGACAGACAGACAGGAGGACAGACAGACAGACAGGAGGACAGACAGGAGGACAGACAGACAGACAGACAGACAGGAGGACAGACAGACAGACAGACAGACAGACAGACAGACAGACAGACAGACAGACAGACAGACAGACAGACAGACAGGAGGACAGACAGGAGGACAGACAGGAGGACAGACAGACAGACAGACAGACAGACAGACAGGAGGACAGACAGACAGACAGACAGACAGACAGACAGACAGACAGACAGACAGACAGGAGGACAGACAGACAGACAGACAGACAGACAGACAGACATACAGGAGGACAGACAGACAGACAGACAGACAGACAGACAGACAGACAGACAGACAGACAGACAGACAGACAGACAGTAGACTTACTCTGTAGACTGGGAAGGTTGGCGTCCTCAGGTTTGGTTTTCAGCAGGTGAGGTAATCTGGTATACCTGTAGCCAAACCCACAACCCTGCAAGATAATACACAGATTACAATATGTTCAAATACAACTTACAGTACGTTCAAATACAATGTACAGTACTTTCAAATACAATGTACAGTACTTTCAAATACAACTTACAGTGTGCGTGCGTGCGTGCGTGCGTGCATGCGTGCGTGCGTGTGTGTGTGTGTGTCTTACCCTCCACAGTCGGACTAGTATCCAGTTAGTCTGAGCCCAGGGTCTCTGCTCATATGGAGCCAGCAGGTTCCTCATCATGGCTACACGCCTGAAACACACACAACATTAATTTCCAAAACACTGAATGTTTTCTTTTTTCTTTCTTTTTTTTTGATCCACTTTTTCTCCCATTTTCTATATTTTTCTCCCATCCCAATTTTCGTATCATCCAATTCAACCCTCCCCTGTCACGGACGCTGTTTCTTGCCTCCCACAAGCCGGCTGCAATGTGGACTAAGTCATACATAGCACAAGTCCCCTCCGGTACTTGAGGTAACAGCAGTTGCATCTTTTCACCTGCGCAGCTCGATCTCTCAGTGTCGAGGAGTAACGCGTGGGAGGCTCACGCTGCCCCCGACACTTCCTGATTCTACTGCGCAGGCGCACCAACCGACCTGTAGGAGTCGCTGTCCACAACGCCCGATCCCCACCCTTCAGTTTCCCTCCCCGTAATACGGCCAATGTGTATTACTGTGGACGACCAGCTAAACTGAAAGCAAATGTGGAGCCCAGCGTCTCCAGATTTCGTGGCGAGTGCCTTGCCCACTACACCATGTAGCCGCCCACTTCTTTTTTCTTTCTTATTTATTTTGTCAAGTCAACGTTTGTGTTGTGAAATAACCCCCTATTCAGAGTAAAGACTGAGGAAGGCAGCAATACACCAGTAACCTAACCCTAACCTTAACCTAACCCCAACCTAAACCCTAACCCTCTTGATGTCAAATGAAGACTGGTTGAAGCTGATGATGGTGATTGGTTGTACATGAATGCATCAGTTGATTGTTTGCTTGGATGCTTTGAGATTCATTACAAACTGTAGAGCCCTCACTGTGTATTATACTGTAGAGCCCCCACTGTGTATTATACTGTAGAGCCCCCACTGTGTATTATACTGTAGAGCCCTCACTGTGTATTATACTGTAGAGCCCCCACTGTGTATTATACTGTAGAGCCCTCACTGTGTATTATACTGTAGAGCCCTCACTGTGTATTATACTGTAGAGCCCTCACTGTGTATTATACTGTAGAGCCCCCACTGTGTATTATACTGTAGAGCCCCCACTGTGTATTATACTGTAGAGCCCTCACTGTGTATTATACTGTAGAGCCCTCACTGTGTATTATACTGTAGAGCCCCAACTGTGTATTATACTGTAGAGCCCTCACTGTGTATTATACTGTAGAGCCCTCACTGTGTATTATACTGTAGAGCCCTCACTGTGTATTATACTGTAGAGCCCTCACTGTGTATTATACTGTAGAGCCCTCACTGTGTATTATACTGTAGAGCCCCCACTGTGTATTATACTGTAGAGCCCTCACTGTGTATTATACTGTAGAGCCCTCACTGTGTATTATACTGTAGAGCCCTCACTGTGTATTATACTGTAGAGCTGTTACAAAGGGTCAGATTAAACCGAATATATGTATTTATTGATTGATATATATTGAATAGTATTTGTATACCGTTTGATATCCCTTGTATATTCCTTTGTACATATACACGGAATGTCCCTTTAACCTAGTAGTTACATAGCCCATAATATTTCATTCTCCTATTGGATGGCGTGCCACCAGGCGCCAGTGACTTACCCCCTAGAGCTGACTTGAAAGCTACCGACGAGACATGCCCTTACTAGCCTCAGCTCCGCGCAGGAATACGGCTACCGAAAGCAGAGCGGCACTACTTGTCCACTGTACATATAAATATGGCGCAGGCGAACACGTGAAGTCCCTTGTCCCGTTCAGTCTCGTTCAGTTCCAGTTATCCAAGCGACGCCTCACCCACTACGCAACGTGGGCAGAGTAGGGCTCGTATTGCCCAAATAGAGTCGTGTTTATCCTACTACGTTTGTTCAACGTATCGTTCGCTCCTTACTAGTAAAAGCCTTCATTACGAGTCAAAGACCACGTGAAGTGAGTAATTGTGCGTCTACATAGAGCACTTATTGCCGCATGCTAATAGGATAGTAACGTCAAGTTCAACAGTGGACCACCGCGCACCGGAGGATTTACACCCCGCCAGCAGAGCCTTTCCGGCAGGATTATTATTCTTCATTCTTCACCAAGCTGCTGGAGCAGAGAACCGTCTACACCCACTGCTGTGGGATCTACACATGCCCGTGAGGACATCACTCGAGCCCGTCTTGAGGCTCCACGGCTTCACCTGCGCGGCGCGCACATTGAGAGTACAGAGGCTGCCTTTCCCCGCTGACACAGGGAGTAATTGTCGCCTGTGGAACCATTGACTTGCATAGAGCATTGCCTCCCCCTGCTGGCTTACAACCGGTAGTACACCCCCCTACCATTATTCCCTAGATAATTCCTAATATTCAGTATTGACTTGCCTACGCACATTCTTTGCCTTATAAGCGCATCCAAATTGATCTAAGTAATGTAATCTAATATTCTTTTGATGTAATAAATATTCTAAACGAGTATTTGTGTGGAAACCGTTTCATTGTGGAAGTGTTCTCATCTGATATACTTGTGTACAGTATGGCCAGTAATGTACAATAAGACGGTAGTGGTTTAATGATACCAATACTTGATTAATACAGTCAGGGAATTGTACCCCTCAGTTACAATTGGTCCTTCGAGCCGGAGATAATAATTAGCGTAATATTAATATAATATTAATATTGACATGGCCGATGACGAACACTCCACAAACGGTTCTCCTAAGCTAGATCGCCCGCAGCGCAGACGGCAGCCACCTCCCTATCTAGAGGCATACGCTGTCAGTCCAATACCTAGCTTTAAAGGGAAATTAGATACGGATAAAATAACTAAAGCGGATAGTAAAATTATGTCCGACTCCATCAACCAGGATACCCCGACCACAGAGGCCCTAGTGGGTTCTAATGTAACTGACCAAGCTCACGGTGGGGACCAGGAGGGAACTGACACGACTTTATCCCCCGACAACGTCGACAAGGTAGTCCCCGGAGAGCTCCAGGATAAAGAAAGCCCTCCCGGGATGGAACCCGACCCACCACAAGAAGAGACGCGCACCCAGGAGATGGATCTCCTCGGTACGCAACAGGAGAACGGGTCTCCAACAAGTACTGCCGGGAGCCGATCGCCCCGAACGGCGTCTTCCCCCAGCGCGGCGGACAAGATGCTGGCGCAAGCACTCATCGCCACCCTGGCAGCCTCCACCGAACGCAATCGACTTCAAGCGCAACAGACGCGCGATCGCGAACAGTTTGCAGGCGAGCGAGAGCGCTTCCAGGCGCAACAAAGGAGTGAAGACGACCGCATAAGACTGGAGACCAGACGCCTCCAGACAGAAGAGAACATTGAGAGAAGCCGCGCCGATGCACAGCACGCCGCCGCCAATGCACAGCGCGACGTCGCAAATGCACAGCTCCACGCCGCCCATGCCAGCGCCAATGCCCAGCGCGACGCCGCCAACGCACAGCGCGACGCCGCCCAGGCCAGTGCCAATGCGCAGCGCGACGCCGGCAATGCCCAGCGCGAAGCAGCGCGCGACGCAGCCCATGCCCAGCGCGAGGCAGAGCGCGACCGGCTGCAGGCGGAGCTGATGGACAAACTGGTTGCCATGGCGACACCCCCTCACTCCGCACGGAGCTCTCAGAGATCGTCAAGACATGGGTCTAGGACACATTCCCCTACCCGACAAAGCGACCCGGGACTCCGCCAACAGGAGGATCCTGTCCACGTCTCCGAACCCCCTTCCCGGCCGGTCCATACAAGACCCAGCAACCGGGAAGAATCGGACCACGCCGAGAGACTGAACAGAAGACTCCAGGTCCTAGCAGAGGGAGAGGAGGAGGAAGAGGAGGAATGTCAAGCCGACCAGCAGCAACGTACTCTGGCCCAGGAGGCCCAGTACAGCCCCGACCAGCAGCAACGTACTCTGGCCCAGGAGGCCCAGTACAGCCCCGACCAGCAGCAACGTACTCTGGACCAGGAGGTCCAGTACAGCCCAGAAGTCAGCCCCGAGGCCCTGCGCTACAAACCCCCGACTCAACTCACGGGTGAGTTTGACGCACCGCCAGCCCCGAGGGACAGCACCTGGGTACCCGACCTTCGGTACCCACCAAGTACCAGCCCAAGACGACACGCACGGGGAGACTCGCCTAGGAGGCCTCTTCCCCAACGCTCACCGATGTGCCAGTCATCCATGACATCGTACCTTGGCGCACCGACGTTTCCAGACTTCACCCATGAGAACCGAGCACAGTACACGGAGCTACGGATGTGCTTAGAGACAATGATGGTTGATGTAGCTGATGAACGCCACAAGTATGCTACCCTATTGAAGCACCTCAAGGTGCACCGAGCGCACAATATAGCGCTGGCCTATGCCAACTCTACTACCCCATACACAGCGGCTCTAGCAGCACTCGACCAACGGTATGGACGCGTATGGGACTACGTGATACAGGAGATAAGAGACATTGACCGTCTCCCCCCAGCCAGAGACAACAGAGCGCTAGATGACCTGTCTATTAAGGTACAGTCCCTGGTAGGGATGCTGGGGTCCCAAAAGGAAAAGGGTATCTACGAACTGTACGCTAACTCTAACGTAGAGAGGATATTAGAGAAGCTCCCTCCCGCCCGACAAGAGCGCTTCAGGCGGCAGAGAGACTACCGCGACCCCAGCGGTCCAGAGGCATCCCTCCTAGACCTATCTGAGTTCCTCGCCAGGGAGGTCAGTAGCCTACGACTCGACACGTTCGTATGGAGTGGACCAAGCCCAAGACTCGGACCTCGGGGACAAACGGATAACCGCCGGTTGGTGACCGTTATGCACCAAGCCGAATCAGTACCACACAAGAACCACAACACCCCCTCGACGAAAGAGGACCAGTGGAAGATTGAGTGCCAGTACTGTGAGGGAGAACATCGGCTGTATCAGTGCGAAGATTTCAAGAAGCTGACCACGGATGATGTGAGTCAGTGGGTCAAGGACCACCGCCACTGCTTCCGCTGCGCGCGCAGCCACCTAGCAGCTGAGTGCCGCTTGAAGAAGAAGTGCAGCAGGTGCGGTGGCACCCACTTGGAGGTCCTGCATGACATCAACAGGCGTCAGCCAGGACAACAGAGTGGGCCCGTCGCGGTGATGTACCATGCCGAGGCGGTGGCACCAGTACCGAAGAGCCACCAGACCGCTCCCTACTGTACCTACTGCGACGGCGGACACTGGCTGGCACAGTGCGCCGAATATAAGACACTGAACCCCGTCCAAGTGGACCAGTGGCGTGAGGCGGCCCAGGCGGGCGCCGCTTGGCACGCAGGGGCGGCCCAGGCGGGCGCCGCGTACCGCGCAGCACGGTGCGGAGCCCACCAGAAGGTCCAAGGCAACCAACCAACAGGAGTGCTCCACATTGACCAGCATAGCGGGACCCCCCGTGTGCTCCTCAAAGTGGTCAGAGTGCTCCTGAGCTACGAGGACAAGGTCCTGGACACTTACGCCGTCCTGGACGATGGGTCTGAAAAGACTCTCCTCCTCGCTTCCGCAGCAGCCCAGTTGGGCCTGCGAGGTGTCAAAGATACAATGACCATACGCACCATCAGAAGGGACCAGAAGACCATAAAGGGTGAAAGGGTCTCCTTCAAGATAGCAGCGGTGGACCAGCCCGAGAAGCAGTATAGTATAACTAACGTCTTCACTAGCCACGACATAGGCCTGTCTCAGTACACCTACCCCATCCCACAGCTGATGGCTAAGTATGTGCACCTACGTCAACTACCTATACCGCTTATCGACGGCGCCACACCGACCCTGCTCATCGGCTCCGACCACGCGGACCTCATTCTCCCAATTGAGGCGGCCCACGTCGGACCCAAAGGATGCCCAGTCGCGGTTCAGACCCGACTGGGATGGACGCTCCAGGGCCCCCTCTACGGACTTGACAGTCAACCCACGTCTACACGCTGCCTACACACAGAGGCGAGCGACACCGGCCTCTCCCCCGTACAGCAGAGGCTATTGACATTAAGCGAGAGGCCCGTGAGAGAACCAGAGGGAGTTCGGAACTCCACCCCCCTCAGCTGCGCTCCAGACGTAGCTGACCTCGAACCCAGCACCCCAAGCGACTCCTTGACGGGGCGGCCGGGACCGGCCCCTCCTCAGACGGGGTACAGAGCAAACAAGAGAAACAGACGGAGGAGGAGAAAGCACAGCCAAGCACAGATCGAAGCAGTCTCAGGCCCGCTCCCTCCTAAGCCCCCCTTCATCCCGTCCAGTCGTCATGACCATAGACCAGTCACTACCCCGAGCTGCGTGGCCGGCCGGCCGCGTAAGCAAAGTGACCACTGGTGCCGACGGAAGGGTCAGAGTGGCAGAAGTGCTCGGCCAAGGGCGGACCTACAACCGACCCGTGGCGAGGCTGATAGAGTCGCCAAGGCTCCCCGACTCGCTTAATGACGACCATGACCCATGACTTTGTGAACTGACCGACCCCTCACAACGGACATTGAGTAGTGGACAGTGCGGTTAATCTGTCTCTGCTTAGCTAATTAGGTGGGACTAATTAGGGGGCGGCTGTTACAAAGGGTCAGATTAAACCGAATATATGTATTTATTGATTGATATATATTGAATAGTATTTGTATACCGTTTGATATCCCTTGTATATTCCTTTGTACATATACACGGAATGTCCCTTTAACCTAGTAGTTACATAGCCCATAATATTTCATTCTCCTATTGGATGGCGTGCCACCAGGCGCCAGTGACTTACCCCCTAGAGCTGACTTGAAAGCTACCGACGAGACATGCCCTTACTAGCCTCAGCTCCGCGCAGGAATACGGCTACCGAAAGCAGAGCGGCACTACTTGTCCACTGTACATATAAATATGGCGCAGGCGAACACGTGAAGTCCCTTGTCCCGTTCAGTCTCGTTCAGTTCCAGTTATCCAAGCGACGCCTCACCCACTACGCAACGTGGGCAGAGTAGGGCTCGTATTGCCCAAATAGAGTCGTGTTTATCCTACTATGTTTGTTCAACGTATCGTTCGCTCCTTACTAGTAAAAGCCTTCATTACGAGTCAAAGACCACGTGAAGTGAGTAATTGTGCGTCTACATAGAGCACTTATTGCCGCGTGCTAATAGGATAGTAACGTCAAGTTCAACAGTGGACCACCGCGCACCGGAGGATTTACACCCCGCCAGCAGAGCCTTTCCGGCAGGATTATTATTCTTCATTCTTCACCAAGCTGCTGGAGCAGAGAACCGTCTACACCCACTGCTGTGGGATCTACACATGCCCGTGAGGACATCACTCGAGCCCGTCTTGAGGCTCCACGGCTTCACCTGCGCGGCGCGCACATTGAGAGTACAGAGGCTGCCTTTCCCCGCTGACACAGGGAGTAATTGTCGCCTGTGGAACCATTGACTTGCATAGAGCATTGCCTCCCCCTGCTGGCTTACAACCGGTAGTACACCCCCCTACCATTATTCCCTAGATAATTCCTAATATTCAGTATTGACTTGCCTACGCACATTATTTGCCTTATAAGCGCATCCAAATTGATCTATTTTTATTTATTTGTTTTTTTTATTTGAAGTCTTTATTTCGAACATGCAATGAATACAACAAACAATAACAAAAAAGAAAAACAACTCAATCTGCATGTTCGAAAAGGAGTAGGAAGAAGTATACACTTATTTAATCCTACCCCTTTTCCACTACTCTAAGTAATGTAATCTAATATTCTTTTGATGTAATAAATATTCTAAACAAGTATTTGTGTGGAAACCGTTTCATTGTGGAAGTGTTCTCATCTGATATACTTGTGTACAGTATGGCCAGTAATGTACAATAAGACGGTAGTGGTTTAATGATACCAATACTTGATTAATACAGTCAGGGAATTGTACCCCTCAGTTACAAGAGCCCTCACTGTGTATTATACTGTAGAGCCCTCACTGTGTATTATACTGTAGAGCCCTCACTGTGTATTATACTGTAGAGCCCTCACTGTGTATTATACTGACTGGGCTGCTCTGTCAACACATGGGCTCAGTCACTGACTGTAGCCATTGTATCAGAGACCATTGATAATCGCAAATGTTTTAATTGAGAATTTGATTGTATTTTGCCTCTTGATGTTAGTTTTATGTCAGAAATTATATGTACTGTACCTTTTATCTTGTGTCTGGAACTACAGTGTATTTATTGCCGCCCTTCTTGGCCAGGTTTTCGTCCCCTCGTAAAATCATACATTTCATTTGGAGATGAGTTTTGTCCAATTGAGTTGAGTACTGTTTCCCAATATATTTTGATTGGCTTTTTTCAATGTATAACCTAAATGTCAACAATCAATCTGATAGCGGTCAGGTGGCGTAGCAGAGATTGTGCTCGTCACCAATGCAAGAGGCTGCGGTCTCGACTCCCGGAGAGTCAGCATTGCCTTGGCTTGGGCTGATCGCTATACTAACTCGTTTGGCTGAGTTAGGGGGAGGGAAGCCGTGGGTGGGTCCTGGCCGTTGTGGACAGCGACCCCTACAGTTCGGTCGGGGCGCCTGCACAGCGAGGGTAGGATCTGGAGAAAGGTAGTGTGACCGTCCACACGTTACACTCTCCCGGTGAGAATCTGCGCTGCCAGGCTGGTGCCGGCTGGCTGCACGTGTCGGAGGAAAACATGTGACAGTCTCCGGCCTCCCGGACCAACAGTAGGGGGGGGTGCGCAACAACCAGGAAGGGGGTTGGGAATTGGCATAACGACTAACAGTGGGATGGGAGAAAAATCGGAAAAAAAGGAGGGGGAAAAAGATAATAAAAAATCAATCTGACAGTTTTCCCCTCACCATTGACAACTCTACAGTCTTCCCTTCCCCTCAGGTTAAGAGTCTGGGTGTCATCCTCGATAGCACACTGTCATTCACGCTACTCTTGTTCACACCCTGGTCACATCCCGCCTGGATTACTGTAACTCCCTCCTCACTGGTCTCCCACACAAGTACCTCTATAAACTCCAACTGGTCCAAAACTCAGTCGCCCACATTATCACTAGAACTCCCTCCACCAACCACATCACTCCTGTTCTTCACCAACTCCACTGGCTGCCCGTTAAGTCGCGCACTGACTACTATGAATTGAAAATGGGGGACCCTGATATAAACAAGACAAATGTCTTTCTCTGGTCTGCATCCCCTTAACAATTGTGTGTATTGAGCCGTACTGTATTGTACCCATTCTGCAATATGTTAAATAAAGCTTTCATTCATTCATTCATTCATTCATTCATTCATTCATTCATTCATTCATTCATTCAAGTATTACTACTCACCTTCAAGGCCCTCCATAGCCTAGCCCCTCCTTATCTCACAGAACTTCTCCAGTCCTACACTCCCTCTCGGTCACTCAGATCCTCCTCTTCCTTCCAACTCATCACTCCCCCTTCCTGTCTGACTACCATGGGATCAGGAGCCTTCTCCCGCTGTGCCCCCCCCCCCCCCCCCCGCCTCTGGAATTCCTTACCACAAGACATCCACCCAATAGACTACCTCCCAACCTTTGTTTCTCGTCTCAAAACACATTTGTTCATTCTGGCATATTCACTTAAAATGTAAGTTTATTATAACTGCTCCCCTATGTGTAACTCTGTAATATTGTGTTTTTACGGTGTGTAATTGTATTTGTTTTTAACCCTGTACGGTGCATTTGAAAAGTGCCTTTAAATAAAATGCACTATTATTATTATTAACCATTAAACAATAAAAACAAATGTAAAAAAGACAATGAAGGAAAAAATAAAGAAAAGAAAGAAAGAAACTTATAAAAACAGGCAACTGTGCTAATAAGATGTCTGAGGCTCACTCTTTCTTTGACAGGCTACACACATAATACAAAACATGATTTATCACACAGAGCTATACCTAGGAAGGCGGGGGGGGGGTCTAACTTCCATAAACGGACTCGAAATCTTTTCAAACTTATTAGAGTTTTTAAAGTTTGAGATGCTGCATAACATCTCAGCTTTCAGTGAAGAAGATCGATCTCTGTGACAGGTTTTGTAATCTGAAGTTTGGTTCCAGACAGATTATAATGGTCTTCTATGCCAAAATAGCTATCATAGGATCTGGTTGAATTACCATTTTGAAATCCTCTTGACTGTGTATCATAAATGTAACAAAAAACAAATGATGACACTGCTAGAAGGAGTGTGCAGGAGATGATGATAAAAGACTGAAGAGATGAAGCAAAGAAGATGTGTCACAGGTGGGGTCTAGATTTGGGAACATTTTAGAAGTTTGAGAAATGCAGGCGATGCAGCACCTTAAATGAATAATAATAATAATTCATTACATTTATATAGCGCTTTTCTAGACACTCAAAGCGCTCCCCACAATGTAGGGTGGAAATTGCCTCCTTCACCACCACTGGTAGCACCCAACCTTGGGCTACGCAGGCTCAATGGCTACCATCCACACTGGCACCAGGCACACATCACACTACACAGTGGCTGAACGGCTCAGGAGACAGGGATTGATATCAGCCAATTAAGGAGGGAGGGATGATTAGGTGGCCTTGATGTCAGAGACCTGATTGGGAATTTGGCCAGGAACATCGGGGAACCCCCTACTCTTTGCGATAGGCCGAGATTCGACCGAGATTCAGTCAGGACCTCGGTTTAGCGTCTCATCTGAAGGACGGCACTCGCAGCTGTACAGTATCTCTATCACCGTAACAGGGGTTTGTTACTGATGACTCCAGAGGACAGAGTGCCCCCTGCTGGACAACAACACCACTTTCCGACAACGGCCTTGACCGGGGCTCGAACCGGTGATCTTCCGATCATGAGTCCGGAGCTCTACTCATGTACTCATTGAATAAAACCATGTTGAGCACAGATTTAAGCCATTATGTACCCCTTCCCAGGGCCTCTCCCCACTGCTCAAAGCCACTCCTCCCCCCCTGCAGTTTGTATAATCTCCAGTGATGGGTTGTGCAAACAGTAGGTACTGTTTTAACAACTAGGTCGTTTTAACAACTAGATACTGTTTTAACAACTAGATACTGTGGGGGGCGGAGCTAGGCGATCATGGAGTGAGACGTGTTTCACGTGAGCTCCCTTCTATCGTGCAAAATATACTTTTCTCCCCATTAGTCTTTATTTTATTTTTATTTGTTATTTGTCTGCTTGTTGAGTCGTCGAGTTTCAACTACTGTCGTCGACTTTTTTCAACTTTCTGCGATGTCGGTGGAGACCAGATCCATGAGCACCCCAGCCGGCAAACTGCCACCGGATCTACCCTCGCCTTCGCCCGGTATCAGTGAGATAAGTGAAGCTGTTCTCTCGGTCATGACCAAACTCCATGCAGACTTTGAGATACGCTTCGCTGAAACACAAAGAAAAGTGCAGGCGGAACTTTTTGATACCCTTCATCGAGAGATGTCAGAGGAAATTAGGTTGGCGGTCGACCCGTTGAGAGACAAGATGGAGTCGCTGCATGCTGTCTCCTCGGCTAATGCTAACGAACTAGCCACGCTAACGACAGAGGCCTCACTACAAGGCGAGAGGCTGGCGGGTCTGGAGACCTCCCTGCTGGCTAGGCAGGCTGAAGTTGCCAAACTACAGTCGGTAATTGTGGAAATGCAGTCCCGGGAGAGACGCTACAACATCAGGATTGTTGGTGTACCGGAGGGCAACGAGGGAGGCTGTCTCTCGGAGACCATGCCGGAATTGCTGCAGAAAATACTGGGGAAAGATGTTCTCCCCAGCCCTCCCGTATGTGAGTCGGCCTACAGAGCGGGCAAGACCAGTCCTGGAGTGAACAAAGAGACGAGGCCCATCATTGTCAAGCTAAACAGGCTTCAGCAGAGGTCTTGGCGATCACAAAGTGGCCATTTTCGAAGACTTTACGCCGGAGATTCAAGCACAGAGAGACGAATACAAAGTGGTCATGTCCAGGCTATGGAAACTAGGCCTGAGGCCTACGCTATTCGCTCCCGCGAAATTATCTGTGCTGGGTAAGGGCGATGATCTGCGTTCATTTTGGTCGTTGGCTAAAGCGGAGGAATATCTCGGGGGGATAGCCGAGACTGTAGCTTGATATCTATGTCGGGTGAGTGACTTGGCGATGTGGGCCTGAATACATTGATAGGGCGGACTACTCACAAATGCTTGTTGTCATGCCCAGACAGGCTAACTGTCCACTGCCCATCCAAACTAGCGGGGCATCCCAATGACTTCTGTTACTTGCTAATGCTGACCTCATGGTCATACGTGTGTGTCGCCTCTATGAAACCTAGCGAGCTAGCTGGACAATGTACATAACAGATTCTAGCGTGCTAGCCGGATTCATCACTAGCTTACGCGCTAGCCTCGGGCTAGCTAGCAGGCTGTGTCTATTGCCCGCGCCGAGACATTCGAGACCCGTTAATGTTTACGTATTTTGGTTGTTGTTGCTGTTTAAGTGACATCGGTTTGCACAATTCAACGGTGATCGGGTCCTTAACTAACTTCTTGTATGCTTTTATTTTTATATCCAGGCTGTTTTGAGCTTTGGGCTCCAGTAGTAGAAGGTCGGTTGAATATATATATACAATATATGATAACAGGTTGTGTCAGGTATAGCTTATTACTATCTCCGGGTTAATGAAGGTGTTTAATTCTATTCTTACATAGGTTGTCATGTCATTCCAGCCTTTGTGCCTGACCAGAGGGGCTGTTACATGCGTGCACTTTGACCATAACCCTTTTTTCCTTTTCTTCTTATTGTCGCTGTTTAAATGACGTCTGTTTGCGCAATTTAACTGTGATCCGATCCTGCCTTAGACTCTGCTGGTATGCTTTAATTTAATTTTGTTTTGAATTTTCCTTTATCCATTTATGCTATAACATTGCGACATTAATACGCAGACTCGGAAGTAGATGGTTACAGGGATGATGTTGAGTTATTATATAATAATGGCTATTTTTTCCATTATAGTTGTCTCATGTTAGGGCCAAGGCTCACGGTGGTTTTCGACCGATATCTTTATTGAATTTAATTTTAATTTGTATTTGTGTTTATTGGACTAGTGGGGGTTTAATCAGGGGTTTATCTAGAGAGGGGGTCGGAGTGGAGAGCGTCTCATTGGATCCATGACTCCAGTGGGAAATGATAGGAAGATGACCATCCTTAGTGGATGGGGCATAGGGAGGGGATTGGAGAGTGGGTATAGGAGGGTTAATAATAGGACGGTGGGTTAGGGTTTAGAGTAGAAGGAGGGGGGGTTGTAACTGGGGTGGTATTTTTCTGTGTTTTATGTACTGTTGTCTTATATGTGTGTAATTGTTCCTCCTCTGAACTCCTGGGATTGACCGTCTGGGCCCGCCTGGATCAGCGCCTCTGTACTCAGCCTGGCTGCACTGGTATGTTCTCTACACATTTAGACAAATTCGACCATGGCTAAATTGAATATTTTAATTTGGAACACGGGGGGTCTTAACGCCCCACACAAGCGTGCCAGTGTCCTTTGGTTATTGAAGAGAAGAAATATTGACATTGCTCTCCTTAGTGAGACGCATTTATTGGTGGGTGATGTGTCAAGGCTAGCAAATCGACAATATCACGTTATCTCCTCATCCTCAGCCGATGATAAGACGAAAGGAGTCGTCATAGTTACAAGACGTAACCTTGATATCAAAGTCCTGGATGTGTGGTCGGACACGGAGGGAAGGATTACTATAGCAAAAGTTGAGTTCTCTCATAGGAAGATGGCAATAATAGCATTGTATGCCCCTAACACATTTGATTCAGCGCTCTATAATACAATCACGAAGAATATGTTGGAACTTACTGGATACGCTCTCATTGTGGGTGGCGATTTTAATGCGTGCTGGGATGTGGAGATGGATAGGTCCGGGTCCTCTGAAACAAGCGACCAAAAGCGGTCCTCTAAGGCCCTCAGGATGTGGGCCCAGGACACTGGGCTCGCAGACCTATGGCGCTTATCCAATCCCACCCTCAAGGATTACTCTCACCTGTCAGCCAGACACAAAACCTTCTCTCGAATAGACTATGCATTCGCGTCCCCTAATATGTTTGATAGTTTCGACGTCTCATTGGTTCCCCTGGCTCTCTCGGACCACAAGGGGATTTTCCTTATGGCAACCTTTGGCAGGCTCTCCACGAGAGCTCCCAGGTGGCGTTTTAACTCAACCTTATTAAAGAACGATGATTTCTGTTCTGAGTTCAGGAGTAAACTAGCTGAATTCTTGCAGATCAATGTTGGCACGGTCGATGACCCCAGGGTCCTATGGAACGCATTGAAAGGATTTATCAGGGGTCATGTCACACTTTTTGCCTCCAATTTGCGTAAATCCCGGTAAAAAAAACTAGAAGGACTGGAAACATTATATGCGGACCTATACGCATCTTTGCAAACTAACTATAGTGAACGACTAAACACACAACGTAAGATAGTCAAGAAAGAAATAAACTCCATACTTAAACAACAGTCTGAGTTCTTGATACATAGGACAAGGCAAAATTACTACTTTCACGGCTCCAGGCCTAGCCATCTATTGGCAATGAAAATACGCTCGAATGATCATTTCTCGGATATCCCCTCGATCAAGACGCGACAGGGTACAGTCACTACTGATTCGAAAAAGATCAACGACACTTTTAAAGAGTTTTACTCACAGTTATATAGCTCAGAGGTTAATCTCGACGACTCTAAATTTGAATCGTTCATTGGCGGGCTTGAGATACCCCACATTTCTGAGGAAGAGGCTAAGGAACTGGGGAAACCGATCACTCTTATGGAACTAAGGGAGACGATTGCTGAAATGCAGAGGGGTAAGGCACCAGGCTGGGATGGTATTCCACCCGAGGTATATTTAGCTTTCTGGGACCAACTGGGTCCATTGATGCTCGATATGATCAATTACGCTATCGAACAAGGGGAGTTCTCAAGAGATGTCAACATGGCGTTGAGTTCTTTACTTCTCAAGAAGGACAAAGATCCCAATGATTGTGGTAGCTATAGGCCCTTGAGTCTTCTCGGGGCCGATCAAAAAGTGTTTGCCAAGGTGCTGGCCCGCCGCCTGCAGAGATTTATGACGGTATTGGTACACTGCGATCAAACTGGTTTTATCCCGGGGCGCCTGGCTGCAGATAATCTTAGGAGGCTGTTGCATGTAGTCGATAACAGTAAAGACAATACAGCTCCGTCCACAGTTCTGTCTTTGGATGCCAGGAAGGCGTTTGACAGACTAGAATGGTCATACCTGTGGAAGGTACTTGAGGTTATGGGTCTTGGAAAGAATTTTATTCATATGATTAAAGTCCTGTATGCCTCGCCGTCGGCAATGATACTGACAGGCAAAAACTGTTCCACACTTTTCCCAGTCTCCAGATCTTCTAGACAGGGTTGTCCTCTGAGCCCAGGACTATTCGCGCTTTCCCTCGAACCATTGGCCCAATTTATTAGGCAATCGGAGGACATCGTCCCCATAATGATCAATAATACACCACACAAAATTGCTCTCTATGCGGATGACCTACTGATTTTTATGGATGACCCTTCCCGGTCGGCCACAAAATTATTGGGAATAATCGACGACTTTGGTAAATTGTCAGGCTTTAAGATTAACTGGAACAAATCAGCCTGCCTACCTCTTAATGAGCTGGCCAAGGCGGTGCGACTACCAGCTGATATCCCCATAGTGGAACATTTTAAATACTTAGGTATAGAGATATTCCCCACGCTGAGTCAAACTACTAAGTACAACTTCACGGGTACTTATGATAAAATACGCCAGGATCTAGACAGTCCCTTCCGAACTCCTTACAAGCCCGGGCTTCCATAATCAAAATGAACGTCCTGCCTAGGATAAATTTTGTTAGCTCAATGCTCCCCCTGCCCCCTCCAATAGACCACTGGCGCAAGGTACAATCGATGGTATCTAAGTTTATCTGGAATAACAAACGCCCGATAATCAAAAGAGCTACTACTCAACGTAGGAAACAAGATGGGGGCCTCGCAATCCCTGATTTTAAGCTTTATTTCTGGTCCTTTTCACTGAGACCTCTGATGTGCTGGCTAGACCCTGTAGATGCTGTATCTTGGCGCTCCTTAGAAGCGGCGGCGGTCTCACCGCTAAGATTGCAGGATGTGGTGTACTCCACTGTCCCTATTTCGAAATGCCGACTGAGGTATGGACCGATCATAACTCACGTGATCCAGACGTGGCGTAATGTACAGAAGTCGTGTGGGGTTAAATGCCCATGGCACCTGGACTCTCCAATTTTTAATAACCAGCAATTACTTGTTGGGCACAAGCCGGTTAATATTCCTCAATGGCAAAGGAGGGGGGTTCATACTCTGGAGGATATTTATGATAAGAACGGCCTCCGTGCGTTTCAGGACTTAAGAGAATTTTATGATCTTCCCAGCGAGTCCTTCTTTCTTTACCTTCAACTAAGGTCAGCGCTGAGGGTGCATGGCGTGCCGTGGGCTCAAGCTTTGCAACCACACCCCTTCCTCAGGCTCATAGTGGACAGGACGACCTCCAGAGGGTTTGTCTCAGACTTTTATACGCTCTTAATTCAGTCCACGTATAAAAATGTATCATTGGATACAATCTGGCGTGTGGATATCCCGGAGTTGGACCCCGAGTTTGACTGGGATGATGTTTGGGCAAATGTGGCATTGTCTTCCCGCAACCCCAATCACCAGCAAATTAATTTTAATTATATTCATAGGTAAAAAATAGGGAAACAATGTCCAGGCACGCACTCAAGGTTTATCCAAATTTATTGGCAGCCTGTAATCATATGACGTTTCGGTGTGAACACACCTTCTTCAGAATGGCTTGCATGAAGCATGAAGGGTAAGTGACCCTAGTAAATACAAGTCAAACAGGAAGTGACAACATAGGAAGTGACAACACATTCCCACAAGAGATCTGCAAAAAAGTACAAAATACCACTTACAAGCACAACCTTTTCAGAATTATGTAAATCAAAAAGAAGCATGTAAATAAAAATAAAAAAGAAACAGTAAATCACAAAGAGATATATCTATATATAGTTATATATATTTTATACAGAGTAGGCCTACATCTTAAACTCTAAACATAAACACTCATGACCCATATAAGCCATCTTTCAATTATAAAGAATGATAAATGAAAATAGTAAACAATCGAATGAAATGAAATAATCAAATGAAACAGGTCAAAACATTTTCCTCATTGAGGCCGCTAGGCTCTAGACAATCCAGAAAATGAATATAGAAGCATTCCCTTTGTAGCAAGAGCCTGTCTCTGTCGCCGCCTCTTGGTGGTCTCAAGACCTGCTCTATACCCATGTATTTTAAGCCAGAAATATCATGTCCTAACTTATTAAAGTGCCTTGCAACTGAAGACTTCTCGTCATTTCTTCTTATAGAACATTTGTGCTCCGAAATTCGATTTTTAAAACGTCTTCTTGTTTTTCCAACATAGTAAAGGTTGCAAGGACATTTAAGCAAGTAAACAACAAAATCAGAATTACAGGTAATCCGGCCTCTAACAGCGATACTCCTACCTGTACTTGGTTGTAAATAAAATGTCTCTTTAATCATGCCATGACATTGGGTACAAGACAAACATGGAAAATTGCCATTTGGAATATTAGCCATAAAATGGGTAATTTTTTTTTTTTTTTTTTTTTGGAAAATCTGTTTTAACTAACTGGTCCCTTAAGTTAGCAACCTAACTTAAGGGACCAGTTAGTTAAAACAGATTTTCCCAAAAAATTTACCCATTTTATGGCTAATATTCCAAATGGCAATTTTCCATGTTTGTCTTGTACCCAATGTCATGGCATGATTAAAGAGAAATTTTATTTACAACCAAGTACAGGTAGGAGTATCGCTGTTAGAGGCCGGATTACCTGTAATTCTGATTTTGTTGTTTACTTGCTTAAATGTCCTTGCAACCTTTACTATGTTGGAAAAACAAGAAGACGTTTTAAAAATCGAATTTCGGAGCACAAATGTTCTATAAGAAGAAATGACGAGAAGTCTTCAGTTGCAAGGCACTTTAATAAGTTAGGACATGATATTTCTGGCTTAAAATACATGGGTATAGAGCAGGTCTTGAGACCACCAAGAGGCGGCGACAGAGACAGGCTCTTGCTACAAAGGGAATGCTTCTATATTCATTTTCTGGATTGTCTAGAGCCTAGAGGCCTCAATGAGGAAAATGTTTTGACCTGTTTCATTTCTTTATTTCATTTCATTCGATTGTTTACTATTTTCATTTATCATTCTTTATAATTGAAAGATGGCTTATATGGGTCATGAGTGTTTATGTTTAGAGTTTAAGATGTAGGCCTACTCTGTATAAAAAATATATATAACTATATATAGATATATCTCTTTGTGATTTACTGTTTCTTTTTTATTTTTATTTACATGCTTCTTTTTGATTTACATAATTCTGAAAAGGTTGTGCTTGTAAGTGGTATTTTGTACTTTTTTGCAGATCTCTTGTGGGAATGTGTTGTCACTTCCTATGTTGTCACTTCCTGTTTGACTTGTATTTACTAGGGTCACTTACCCTTCATGCTTCATGCAAGCCATTCTGAAGAAGGTGTGTTCACACCGAAACGTAATATGATTACAGGCTGCCAATAAAATTGGAAAAACCTGGAGTGCGTGCCTGGACATTGTTTCTCTATTTTTTATGTATGATATCAGAGGTTACAGCACCCAGTGTCAAGTCTAGTGAGGTGAGCGCGTTCTACTACTTTTTTCAATTATATTCATAGGACCTATCTTACACCTAGGAAGCTATTTGCTATGGGACTGATAACCGACTCTCTGTGCACTTTGTGCTCTCAAAAGGCCACTGGCACTTATATGCATATGTATTGGGATTGCCCACCAGTGGCCCGCTTCTGGAGGTCAATAGCGGACAAACTTTCAGATCTGTGTGGCTTAACTATCCCATTCACAGCTGTTACGCTACTCCTGAACGATATAACAACACTACCGCGTCCGTACAACTGAAAAGGGTTGTCCTAGCGGGCGTCACAGCAGCGAAGAAGCTAATAGCAATGAGATGGAAGGAGCCTGAGAAGCTCACAGTGATTAACTGGTCCCTAACACTGTTGGATGTGATTTATCTTGAGATATCCACGGCGCGGGTGATTGGGGGTGATTTCTTTTTGTCTTTATACATTATAAATTGTTATATTCTGTATTATTATTGTTTTTGTTATTTTCCTGTGAAGTTCTGTGTATTGTGATTGTGATTAATGTGTTGTCTTGTTTCATGTAAGTAATAATAAAAAAAACTTGATCAAAAAAAAATAACTAGATACTGTTTTAACAACTAGATACTGTTTTAACAACTAGGTTGTTTTAACAACTAGATACTGTTTTAACAACTAGATACTATTTTAACAACTAGATACTGTTTTAACAACTAGGTACTGTTTTAACAACTAGATACTGTTTTAACAACTAGGTACTGTTTTAACAACTAGATACTGATACTGTTTTAACAACTAGATACTGTTTTAACAACTAGGTACTGTTTTAACAACTAGATACTGTTTTAACAACTAGGTACTGTTTTAACAACTAGATACTGTTTTAACAACTGGTACTGTTTTAACAACTAGGTACTGTTTTAACAACTAGATACTGTTTTAACAACTAGGTACTGTTTTAACAACTAGATACTGTTTTAACAACTAGATACTGTTTTACAACTAGATACTGTTTTAACAACTGGATACTGTTTTACAACTAGATACTGTTTTAACAACTAGATACTGTTTTAACAACTAGATACTGTTTTAACAACTAGGTACTGTTAGATACTGTTTTAACTACTAGGTACTGTTTTAACAACTAGGTACTCTTTTAACAACTAGATACTGTTTTAACAACTAGATACTGTTTTAACAACTAGGTACTGTTTTAACAACTAGATACTGTTTTAACAACTAGGTACTGTTTTAACAACTAGATACTGTTTTAACAACTAGATACTGTTTTAACAACTAGATACTGTTTTAAGAACTAGATACTGTTTTAAAAACTGGATACTGTTTTAACAACTAGGTACTGTTTTAACAACTAGATACTGTTTTAACACCTAAATACTGTTTTAACAACTAGATACTGTTTTAACAACTATGTACTGTTTTAACAACTAGATACTGTTTTAACAACTATGTACTGTTTTACAACTAGATACTGTTTTAACAACTGGATACTGTTTTACAACTAGATACTGTTTTAACAACTAGATACTGTTTTAACAACTAGATACTGTTTTAACAACTGGTACTGTTTTAACAACTAGGTACTGTTTTAACAACTAGGTACTGTTTTAACAACTAGATACTGTTTTAACTACTAGATACTGTTTTAACAACTAGATACTGTTTTAACAACTATGTACTGTTTTAACAACTAGATACTGTTTTAACAACTAGATACTGTTTTACAACTAGATACTGTTTTAACAACTGGATACTGTTTTACAACTAGATACTGTTTTAACAACTGGATACTGTTTTACAACTAGATACTGTTTTAACAACTAGATACTGTTTTAACAACTAGATACTGTTTTAACAACTAGATACTGTTTTAACAACTATGTCGTTTTAACAACTAGATACTGTTTTAACAACTAGATACTGTTTTAACAACTAGGTCGTTTTAACTAGATACTGTTTTAACAACTAGGTACTGTTTTAACAACTAGATACTGTTTTAACAACTAGGTACTGTTTTAACAACTGGATACTGTTTTAACAACTAGGTCGTTTTAACAACTAGGTACTGTTTTAACAACTAGATACTGTTTTAACAACTAGGTCGTTTTAACAACTAGGTACTGTTTTAACAACTAGATACTGTTTTAACAACTAGATACTGTTTTAACAACTAGATACTGTTTTAACAACTAGGTACTGTTTTAACAACTAGATACTGTTTTAACAACTAGGTACTGTTTTAACAACTAGGTACTGTTTTAACAACTAGATACTGTTTTAACAACTAGGTACTGTTTTAACAACTGGATACTGTTTTACAACTAGATACTGTTTTAACAACTAGATACTGTTTTAACAACTAGATACTGTTTTAACAACTAGGTACTGTTTTAACAACTAGGTACTGTTTTAACAACTAGATACTGTTTTAACAACTAGGTACTGTTTTAACAACTAGATACTGTTTTAACAACTAGGTACTGTTTTAACAACTAGATACTGTTTTAACAACTAGATACTGTTTTACAACTAGATACTGTTTTAACAACTATGTACTGTTTTAACAACTAGGTACTGTTTTAACAACTAGGTACTGTTTTAACAACTATGTACTGTTTTAACAACTAGATACTGTTTTAACAACTAGATACTGTTTTAACAACTAGATACTGTTAACAACTAGGTACTGTTTTAACAACTAGATACTGTTTTAACAACTGGATACTGTTTTAACAACTAGATACTGTTTTAACAACTAGATACTGTTTTAACAACTAGATACTGTTTTAACAACTAGGTACTGTTTTAACAACTAGATACTGTTTTAACAACTAGGTACTGTTTTAACAACTAGATACTGTTTTAACAACTAGGTACTGTTTTAACAACTAGGTACTGTTTTAACAACTAGATACTGTTTTAACAACTAGGTACTGTTTTAACAACTAGGTACTGTTTTAACAACTAGATACTGTTTTAACAACTAGGTACTGTTTTAACAACTAGATACTGTTTTAACAACTAGATACTGTTTTAACAACTGGGTACTGTTTTAACAACTAGATACTGTTTTAACAACTAGGTACTGTTTTAACAACTAGATACTGTTTTAACAACTAGGTACTGTTTTAACAACTAGATACTGTTTTAACAACTAGGTACTGTTTTAACAACTAGATACTGTTTTAACAACTAGGTACTGTTTTAACAACTAGGTACTGTTTTAACAACTAGATACTGTTTTAACAACTAGGTACTGTTTTAACAACTAGGTACTGTTTTAACAACTAGATACTGTTTTAACAACTAGGTCGTTTTAACAACTAGATACTGTTTTAACAACTAGGTACTATTTTAACAACTAGATACTGTTTTAACAACTAGGTCGTTTTAACAACTAGATACTGTTTTAACAACTAGGTCGTTTTAACAACTAGATACTGTTTTAACAACTAGGTACTATTTTAACAACTAGATACTGTTTTAACAACTAGGTACTATTTTAACAACTAGATACTGTTTTAACAACTAGGTCGTTTTAACAACTAGATACTGTTTTAACAACTAGATACTGTTTTAACAACTGGATACTGTTAGATACTGTTTTAACAACTAGGTACTGTTTTAACAACTAGGTACTGTTTTAACAACTAAGTACTGTTTTAACAACTAGATACTGTTTTAACAACTAGATACTGTTTTAACAACTAGGTCGTTTTAACAACTAGATACTGTTTTAACAACTAGGTCGTTTTAACAACTAGATACTGTTTTAACAACTAGGTCGTTTTAACAACTAGATACTGTTTTAACAACTAGGTACTATTTTAACAACTAGATACTGTTTTAACAACTAGATACTGTTTTAACAACTAGGTACTATTTTAACAACTAGATACTGTTTTAACAACTAGGTCGTTTTAACAACTAGATACTGTTTTAACAACTAGATACTGTTTTAACAACTGGATACTATTAGATACTGTTTTAACAACTAGGTACTGTTTTAACAACTAGGTACTGTTTTAACAACTAAGTACTGTTTTAACAACTAGATACTGTTTTAACAACTAGATACTGTTTTAACAACTGGATACTGTTAGATACTGTTTTAACAACTAGGTACTGTTTTAACAACTAGGTACTGTTTTAACAACTAGATACTGTTTTAACAACTAGATACTGTTTTAACAACTAGATACTGTTTTAACAACTAGGTACTGTTTTAACAACTAGATACTGTTTTAACAACTAGATACTGTTTTAACAACTATGTACTGTTTTAACAACTAGATACTGTTTTAACAACTAGATACTGTTTTACAACTAGATACTGTTTTAACAACTGGATACTGTTTTACAACTAGATACTGTTTTAACAACTAGATACTGTTTTAACAACTAGATACTGTTTTAACAACTGGTACTGTTTTAACAACTAGGTACTGTTTTAACAACTAGGTACTGTTTTAACAACTAGATACTGTTTTAACTACTAGATACTGTTTTAACAACTAGATACTGTTTTAACAACTATGTACTGTTTTAACAACTAGATACTGTTTTAACAACTAGATACTGTTTTACAACTAGATACTGTTTTAACAACTGGATACTGTTTTACAACTAGATACTGTTTTAACAACTGGATACTGTTTTACAACTAGATACTGTTTTAACAACTAGATACTGTTTTAACAACTAGATACTGTTTTAACAACTAGATACTGTTTGTAACCCTGGTAATATTAACTAACCCTGGTAATATTAACCCAGTGGTTATCCTGTTAATATAATATATGTTAAATATATGTTATTATTTTGTATTTTGTATATCTTATTTACCTCTGGGTAATATGTTCTACATATACCATTATTTCATGTATGGGTAATATGTAGAACTCCTGTCTATGTGAACTGGGAACTGTGGCTTGGCCAATCAGGAAAAAGGTCAGGGTTGATGGGACTGGGTTTAACCAGGTGTGGTGATTGAGCTCTCGAGACGAGGAAGGGAGAGGTTGAGAGAAGCAGGTGGAAGAGTGTGCAAATGTTTGACACACCATTGCTAAGTTGTATCCAGTATAGTGTTATCAAGTGTTCTGGCCTAGAACACACGCTGAACATTATATGTGATGTCGGGGAATTGTGCATGTTAGATAGGCATGCCTAATCAATTGCTCCACATTGGACTGGGTCTTGAGGCTAGCTGGCTAAGCTAGGTAAACAGTAGCAGGGCCCGGATAGCTAACCCGGAAACCCACTACATTCAAGAACAGGATAAGCGGTCTGTGCTACCAGGGCCTGTACAGACTTCGAGAACAGGATAAGCGGTCTGTGCTACCAGGGCCTGTACAGATTTCGGGAACCAGATAGCAGTCTGTGCTACCAAGGCCTGTACAGACTTCCTCTGGCAGCGTGGGAGGCCCACCAGGACTTCACATTGCATCGTGCTCAATCTCCACTTTCTCCTTTCCCCCCACCTGAACACTGACTCCGGACCGTGAGTACTTTGGCTCATTAGAGCTGAAGATTAAATGGGATTGTGAGTTTCCCATCAATCAGGCCTGCAACGGGGGTTTTTGTTTGTTTGTTTTTGTTTATTAGATGCCGGCTTAGGTATATTAGTATATTGTATTATTGTACAGGATATTTCATTTGTAATTAGCTGTATCATTAATGCCATTTTGGATATAGGTTTTCATTTATATTTCCTTTTTTGATATTGAGCACATGGTGCCTTTGAGTTTGAACCTGAGTACAGAGTAACAGCTCTGTTATTTTGTTTTCCTTTTTTGATAGTGAGCACACGGTGCCTTTGAGAGACAATACTCTATTTATTAACTAACTAACATTTTCTTTATTCGGTAATGTGTATATATATACACACGGTGTATGTAATATATAACACTATGTTCAATACAGATTATTTTTATATTTAAAGTTAAGTGTCTGGCTTGATCATTTCTATTTCAAAGGTATTGATGTTATATACCAAACAGATATTCGTATATTTCTATTATTAGATTAGTAAGAGCTAGGTGTTACGAACCTAGGGCCCTGCCCTCTAAGTCAACTGGGGTAAAAGGGGCTACATAAATGGAGGTTCCGGTGAGAATCTGTTTGGGTTTATAACAATAATATAGGTTAGAAGTCAAGCCAGTAGCACCATAAAAGGAATTGTTTAATTTACAAAGAAAATATATATATTGTTTAATTTGCAGAAAGAAAATATATATATTGTCTAATTTGCAAAAAGAAAATATATATATTTGTTTAATTTGCAAAAAGAAAATATATATATTGTTTAATTTGCAAAAAGAAAATATATATATTGTTTAATTTGCAGAAAGAAAATATATATATTGTTTAATTTGCAAAGGGAAAATATATATATTGTTTAATTTGCAAAAAGAAAATATATGTATTGTTTAATTTGCAGAAAGAAAATATATATAGTTTAATTTGCAAAAAGAAAATATATATATTGTTTAATTTGCAAAGGGAAAATATATATATTGTTTAATTTGCAAAAAGAAAATATATGTATTGTTTAATTTGCAGAAAGAAAATATATATAGTTTAATTTGCAGAAAGAAAATATATATATTGTTTAATTTGCAAAAGGAAAATATGTATATTGTTTAATTTGCAAAAAGAAAATATATATATTGTTTAAGTTGCTAAGAGCAAAAAGAAAAAAAATCTATAAATGGATAAAATGGACACTCAAGCTGCGCTTGTGATGGAGCTTAAAGACTGGTGCCGTGGGGAGGGATTAAATGTGGCTCATGCGCTTATGGTCCTCATTTCAGAAGATGTTGATGTCACCAACATAGAAAAGACCCTGGAGACAGTAAAATGTCTGGGGCGAGTGCGTGTCAGAGGCAGGTCGTTCAGTACACAGCGAAAAAAGTTTATGATCCTGTGTGAATGTCGGGAAAAGGTAACGGGTGAGAATGTTCCCCCTGAAGTTATGCCTACGGATGGTGGCGAGGCGTGGCCTATAATCATAGTAGGAGAGACCCCCTCAGCCCCTGTGGATGATGCTAAATTCTACGAGAAGTTAGCAGGACTACTGTTTGCTGAGGGGAAGACGGAGGAAGACCTCCAGAACATGTTTCAGAGAGCAGACTCTCCCGTTAGCCCAACCGAATCCATCCTGCGCGCACTTAGTGAGTTGATGGACAAAGTAAAACCCCCCACTGAGCATAACAGCTATCGGCGCCTACGTCTGTTTTCTGGGACCTTGCCCACTCCATCAGGTGAAGAACAGTTTGAACACTGGTTAGAGCAAGCACGACTCATGGTAGAAGAAAGTGATGGCTCTGATAAAGAGAAGAGGCGGAGGCTGATGGAAAATCTCAAAGGCTCTGCACTAGAAATAGTGAAATCTGCACGAGCCAGCAACCCTGATGTTAGTCCTGGAGAATGCCTGGAAGCCCTGGAACATGTGTTTGGAACTGTGCAGTCTGGAGAAGACTTGTACATCTCGTTCCGAATGATGCAGCAGCAGCCAGGTGAGAAACTCTCTGACTTCCTGAGGCGTCTGGAGCAGTCACTAGACAAGGTGAGCCAGCGAGGTGGTATTCTACCAACAAATGTGGACAGAGCACGGATAGAGCAGTTGTTGCGAGGTGCAGTGGCCTCTGATCTAATGCTCGTTAATCTCCGCCTAAGAGAGAGGAAAGCAGCACCGCCCACCTTTCTTCAGCTATTGAAGGATATACGCTCAGAGGAAGAGTATGAGGCCTCAAGGAAGAAACTCTTCCCCGCTGTGCAGTGTGTTCCGGTGATGACAGAAATTGACGGAAAACAGGCTGAAATACAGAGCCTGAAAGCTGAAGTAAAGGAGCTAAAGTCCTTAGTTGCTGCAGTGGCGACTAGGCCAGACCGAGGCAGGCAAGATACTGCAGAGAACATGGCTCTCAATGTAGCCACACCCAGTGAGCTTCGTCCTGACTCCGAGTTAGCGGCATTGAGGAAACAGATGAAGCGACTCCAAAACAAAGTCGACCAAAGAGTGACTCCCAGAGAAACTGCGGCTGCAGTCTCGACGTTGGACGTGTCAAGACCTGTCTCCAGCTATCCCCGAAGATCGCCAAAGGGTGCAGAGGAGAAATTCTGCTACCGGTGTGGCGAGGGTGGTCATTTTGCAGGGAAGTGTCAAAACCCTGAGAACCAGGCTAAGGTTATCAAGAGACTAATTCATGCCCTGAGAATAGCAAAAGACCAGCAGCAGACAGGTAGTGTCACCCATGGTAACAAGAACTGTGACGTGAAAAAGAGTGCAGTTACCTTACAGAGTCCATCTATCCCTGAGGGTTTGGTAGGGCCACCTAGCCTTGTAAAGTTGAAGGTTAGTGGACAACCTTGCACCGCCCTGTTAGACAGCGGCTCCCAGGTGACTATAATTTTTGCACCCTGGTATCAGAAGTACTTATCTCATGTCCCAATCCAGCCTGTCTCTGGGCTAGCCCTCTGGGGTCTAAGTGAATCCAATATGAGTTACCCCTACCTTGGCTATGTAGTCGTAGATGTAGAGTATCCAGCAGAGGTGGTAGGTACCAGTCAGACTATGACAGTCCTTGCACTCATCTGCCCGAGCCCTAAGACTGCAGACCAGACATCTGTCATTGTAGGGACCAATGCTAGTCATGTAAGACAATTGGTGAAGCAGTGCAGAGACGGTGGGATTGATGTGACTTCGACCTTAGGCGTCCAAGCTTGTGCTGTAGGAGACCAGGCTACTTTGAAGCGCTCAGATGAGATGGTGGAGGGAGAAGATAGAGTAGGCTCAGTGCGGTGGAAAGGACCAGGTCCGTTGACTCTACCCGCTGGTGGTGATGTGCAGGCTGTGTGCAAAGTTGAGCTAACACAGGCAGTAGGCCAGGAGATCCTAATGCTAGACGCCTCACCAATAGCCCCTCTCCCTGCTGGTGTGTCACTGCAGCCCATGGTAGTGTGTAGCCAGGCCATGGACAGCAACAGTTTCAGAGTCCTACTAAAAAATGACTCTCTGAGAGAAACAAGGATAGCAGTGGGAACGGTGATTGGGTATCTGCACCTGGTGGATTCAGTCACTGTCATCCCGCCCAAAGAGACAACCTCATCAGAGTTTGATGAGAGCAGAATCAACTTCGGAGACTCGCCTATCTCAGAAGAGTGGAAATCCCGTCTTCGCCAAAAACTGTCGCAAAGATCTCATGTCTTCTCCATGGAAGAGTGGGATGTCGGACTAGCTAAAGGGGTAGAACACCAGATCCGTCTCTCTGATCCTCGCCCATTCCGTGAGCGTTCACGACGACTGGCACCTGCAGACATTGAGGACGTGCGAAAGCACCTACAAGAGCTCCTGCAAGCCGGGATCATAAGAGAGTCTCGGAGCCCCTATGCCTCACCAATCGTGGTTGTGAGGAAGAAAAATGGAACAGTCAGGATGTGCATCGATTACAGGTTGCTCAACAGTCGTACCATCCCAGACCAATACACAACCCCTTGCATTGATGATGCGCTGAATGCCCTGACAGGAAGTCAATGGTTCTCCGTCCTCGATTTGCGAAGCGGCTATTACCAGATCGCCATGTCGGAGGAAGACAGAGAGAAGACGGCGTTCATCTGCCCATTAGGGTTCTACGAGTTTGAGAGGATGCCACAGGGCATAAGTGGAGCCCCAGCAACCTTTCAGCGGTTAATGGAGAGAGCAGTAGGTGACATGAACTTACTCCAGGTGTTGGTGTACCTTGACGACCTGATTGTCTTCGGGAGGTCTCTAGAGGAGCACGAAGAAAGGCTGCTCAAGGTCCTGGATCGCCTCGGAGAAGTCGGACTGAAACTCTCCATAGACAAGTGTCAAATCTGCCTGCCGAGAGTGAAATACCTGGGTCACATTGTGTCCGCCGAGGGTGTCGAACCTGACCCGGAAAAGATAGAAGTGGTTACCAACTGGACTCGCCCGACGAACCTGAAGACCTTGCAATCCTTCTTAGGGTTCTGTGGCTACTATCGGCGTTTCATAGCCAATTACGCTGCCATTGTGCGACCACTGACTGAGCTGACAAAGGGTTATGCACCCACGCAGAAGAGCAGAAAGAACGCCCACGATAGGAGTAAGGCGTACATCAAAGAATCAGAGCCTTTTGGAGAACGATGGGATCAGCCTTGCACAGATGCGTTTCACCAGATCATACAATGTCTGACGCATGCACCTGTGTTGGCATTTGCAAACCCCCAAAAGCCTTACATCCTACATGTTGACGCTAGCTTGAAGGGACTTGGAGCAGTGCTCTACCAAGAGTACACAGAGGGCCTGCGACCAGTGGCTTTCGCAAGCAGAAAACTGAGTGCATCTGAGCAGAACTATCCAATCCACCAGTTGGAGTTCTTGGCGCTAAAGTGGTCTGTAGTAGACAAATTGCATGATTATCTCTACGGAGCCAGATTCACAGTACGTACGGATAACAATCCCCTTACCTACGTGCTCACCACAGCAAAGCTCAGTGCAGTAGGGCATCGATGGCTGGCTGCCCTGTCCACCTATGAATTTGATGTACAGTACCGCCCGGGCCGACACCATATAGATGCAGACCTACTGTCCCGGATCATGCCTGAGGAAGAAACCCGTAATGAATGGGTGACTCTATCACAGACTGGAGTAAAGGCCATCGGCCAGCGAATCTCTATCCCTGAGACTCACGGCTGCCCACAGAGGTGTGTCGACCAGTTGGGAGCTTCCCCTCAGTGCATCCCAGACATCTATGCGTTTCCAACCCACTTGGAATCCGAGTCGTTGAGACAGATGTCAAAGCAAGAGCTTAAGAGAGCTCAGGAAAAGGATGTCGATATAGGACCTGCTATCAAGGCCGTGAAGCAGGGGAAATGGCTTGAAGATGAGGATGCAAGTCCAGAACTCTCTAAGCTCAAACGAGAGATGGGAAAGTTGACCATGAAAGAAGGTATGTTGTATCGGTTGAGCAAGCGACCTTCTGGAGATGTTGTCACTCAACTTGTACTCCCAAAAGAGTTCAGAGAAATAGTGTTGAAGGCCATGCACAACGATTTAGGACACCTTGGCATTGAGAGAACTGTCGACCAACTGAGGAGCAGATTCTTCTGGCCGAAGATGTCTGTAGAAGTGGAACAGTACATTAAGAACTGTGGAGAGTGCATCACTCGTAAGTCCCTTCCTCAGCGAGCAGCTCCACTACACCAGATCTTGAGCAAAGGTCCAATGGATCTTGTGTGTATTGATTTTCTCTCAATGGAACCCGACAGTAAAGGCATAAGCAATGTGTTGGTGGTCACAGACCATTTTACTCGCTATGCTCAGGCTTTCCCCACCAGAAGCCAGAAAGCACATGTTGTCGCAAAAGTACTGGTGGAGAAATACTTTGTACATTATGGGCTGCCAGCAAGAATCCATTCGGACCAAGGCCGTGACTTCGAAAGTCGACTGATCCGGGAGATGCTGCAAATGATGGGAGTACGGAAATCCAGAACCACTCCGTATCACCCACAAGGAGACCCACAGCCCGAACGCTTTAACCGCACGCTATTGTCAATGCTGGGCACGCTGAGTCAAGAAAAGAGGCGGCAGTGGAGTCAGCAAGTACCTTACTTAGTGCATGCATACAATAGCACCAAGTGCGACTCCACCGGATACTCTCCGTACTTCTTGATGTTCGGAAGAGAAGCAAGACTTCCTGTGGATGTGTGTTTTGGTACGTCACCGGATGGCAAGGAAAGAGGTCACCACATCAAGTATGTGGCTAAGCTGAAAGACGACCTGCAAAGAGCCTTTGAACTAGCTTCTGCCGCAGCTGACAAAGTACACCAGCGAAACAAGAAGTCCTATGACAAGAGAGTGACCTGCCAAACCTTGGAACCTGGTGACAGAGTGTTGTTAAGAAACCTGGGGTTGAGAGGAAAACACAAACTCCAAAGCCGATGGAGTGCTGTTCCTCACGTGGTGGTGAGCAAAATGCCCAACTTACCTGTTTACAGAGTGAGTCCTGAAGATGGAATAGGACGCACAAGGACCCTACACAGAGATCATCTCCTACCCATTGGACAACTGGTACGGATGCCAAGAACGGAGAGTGACCACAACACACCTGTGAAACCAAGAACTAGGGCAGGAACTATCAAGAAGCAACAACGTATACCGTCTCCTCCTACAACAGAAGAGAGTGAGCCGACGTCTGACTCATCCTCTGAAGTAGAGTATGTAAGGGAGCGCAGACCCTACAGTACCTACCTGGAAGGGATCCTGAAGAAAAGGACTGTGCGAGAGCCAGCTGTCGTCATCCCTGATGAAGAACCAGTCAGAGCTCCTGACACATACGAGGATGAACAGAGCGGAGAAGAGCCATCTCCTGAGTCAGAGTCTACTGAGTCAGAGTCTCCTGAGTCAGAGTCTCCTGAGTCGGGGTCGGACATACAAGGAGGGCACGCTAGCAGCTCTGAAGAAGAAGTTGTGCCTGAGACACAAACCAGGCCTAAACGAGCAGTAAAGCCAATAATTAGACTCACCTATGATGAGCCAGGTAAATCCAGAGACAAACCGTTGACCATAGTGCACAGAGGTATGGTTATAAAGATCAAACAACGTTAAGAAGCGAATGGGTCAACTCCTTAGTCTGTTAAATGTTGTGTCTTATGGGGACATACAGACCTTTGGAAGGGGGAGGGTGTAACCCTGGTAATATTAACTAACCCTGGTAATATTAACCCAGTGGTTATCCTGTTAATATAATATATGTTAAATATATGTTATTATTTTGTATTTTGTATATCTTATTTACCTCTGGGTAATATGTTCTACATATACCATTATTTCATGTATGGGTAATATGTAGAACTCCTGTCTATGTGAACTGGGAACTGTGGCTTGGCCAATCAGGAAAAAGGTCAGGGTTGATGGGACTGGGTTTAACCAGGTGTGGTGATTGAGCTCTCGAGACGAGGAAGGGAGAGGTTGAGAGAAGCAGGTGGAAGAGTGTGCAAATGTTTGACACACCATTGCTAAGTTGTATCCAGTATAGTGTTATCAAGTGTTCTGGCCTAGAACACACGCTGAACATTATATGTGATGTCGGGGAATTGTGCATGTTAGATAGGCATGCCTAATCAATTGCTCCACATTGGACTGGGTCTTGAGGCTAGCTGGCTAAGCTAGGTAAACAGTAGCAGGGCCCGGATAGCTAACCCGGAAACCCACTACATTCAAGAACAGGATAAGCGGTCTGTGCTACCAGGGCCTGTACAGACTTCGAGAACAGGATAAGCGGTCTGTGCTACCAGGGCCTGTACAGATTTCGGGAACCAGATAGCAGTCTGTGCTACCAAGGCCTGTACAGACTTCCTCTGGCAGCGTGGGAGGCCCACCAGGACTTCACATTGCATCGTGCTCAATCTCCACTTTCTCCTTTCCCCCCACCTGAACACTGACTCCGGACCGTGAGTACTTTGGCTCATTAGAGCTGAAGATTAAATGGGATTGTGAGTTTCCCATCAATCAGGCCTGCAACGGGGGTTTTTGTTTGTTTGTTTTTGTTTATTAGATGCCGGCTTAGGTATATTAGTATATTGTATTATTGTACAGGATATTTCATTTGTAATTAGCTGTATCATTAATGCCATTTTGGATATAGGTTTTCATTTATATTTCCTTTTTTGATATTGAGCACATGGTGCCTTTGAGTTTGAACCTGAGTACAGAGTAACAGCTCTGTTATTTTGTTTTCCTTTTTTGATAGTGAGCACACGGTGCCTTTGAGAGACAATACTCTATTTATTAACTAACTAACATTTTCTTTATTCGGTAATGTGTATATATATACACACAGTGTATGTAATATATAACACTATGTTCAATACAGATTATTTTTATATTTAAAGTTAAGTGTCTGGCTTGATCATTTCTATTTCAAAGGTATTGATGTTATATACCAAACAGATATTCGTATATTTCTATTATTAGATTAGTAAGAGCTAGGTGTTACGAACCTAGGGCCCTGCCCTCTAAGTCAACTGGGGTAAAAGGGGCTACATGTTTTAACAACTATGTCGTTTTAACAACTAGATACTGTTTTAACAACTAGATACTGTTTTAACAACTAGGTCGTTTTAACTAGATACTGTTTTAACAACTAGGTACTGTTTTAACAACTAGATACTGTTTTAACAACTAGGTACTGTTTTAACAACTGGATACTGTTTTAACAACTAGGTCGTTTTAACAACTAGGTACTGTTTTAACAACTAGATACTGTTTTAACAACTAGGTCGTTTTAACAACTAGGTACTGTTTTAACAACTAGATACTGTTTTAACAACTAGATACTGTTTTAACAACTAGATACTGTTTTAACAACTAGGTACTGTTTTAACAACTAGATACTGTTTTAACAACTAGGTACTGTTTTAACAACTAGGTACTGTTTTAACAACTAGATACTGTTTTAACAACTAGGTACTGTTTTAACAACTGGATACTGTTTTACAACTAGATACTGTTTTAACAACTAGATACTGTTTTAACAACTAGATACTGTTTTAACAACTAGGTACTGTTTTAACAACTAGGTACTGTTTTAACAACTAGATACTGTTTTAACAACTAGGTACTGTTTTAACAACTAGATACTGTTTTAACAACTAGATACTGTTTTAACAACTAGGTACTGTTTTAACAACTAGATACTGTTTTAACAACTAGATACTGTTTTACAACTAGATACTGTTTTAACAACTATGTACTGTTTTAACAACTAGGTACTGTTTTAACAACTAGGTACTGTTTTAACAACTATGTACTGTTTTAACAACTAGATACTGTTTTAACAACTAGATACTGTTTTAACAACTAGATACTGTTTTAACAACTAGGTACTGTTTTAACAACTAGATACTGTTTTAACAACTGGATACTGTTTTAACAACTAGATACTGTTTTAACAACTAGGTACTGTTTTAACAACTAGATACTGTTTTAACAACTAGGTACTGTTTTAACAACTAGGTACTGTTTTAACAACTAGATACTGTTTTAACAACTAGGTTGTTTTAACAACTAGATACTGTTTTAACAACTAGGTACTATTTTAACAACTAGATACTGTTTTAACAACTAGGTCGTTTTAACAACTAGATACTGTTTTAACAACTAGGTCGTTTTAACAACTAGATACTGTTTTAACAACTAGGTACTATTTTAACAACTAGATACTGTTTTAACAACTAGGTACTATTTTAACAACTAGATACTGTTTTAACAACTAGGTCGTTTTAACAACTAGATACTGTTTTAACAACTAGATACTGTTTTAACAACTGGATACTGTTAGATACTGTTTTAACAACTAGGTACTGTTTTAACAACTAGGTACTGTTTTAACAACTAAGTACTGTTTTAACAACTAGATACTGTTTTAACAACTAGATACTGTTTTAACAACTAGGTCGTTTTAACAACTAGATACTGTTTTAACAACTAGGTCGTTTTAACAACTAGATACTGTTTTAACAACTAGGTCGTTTTAACAACTAGATACTGTTTTAACAACTAGGTACTATTTTAACAACTAGATACTGTTTTAACAACTAGATACTGTTTTAACAACTAGGTACTATTTTAACAACTAGATACTGTTTTAACAACTAGGTCGTTTTAACAACTAGATACTGTTTTAACAACTAGATACTGTTTTAACAACTGGATACTGTTAGATACTGTTTTAACAACTAGGTACTGTTTTAACAACTAGGTACTGTTTTAACAACTAGGTACTGTTTTAACAACTAAGTACTGTTTTAACAACTAGATACTGTTTTAACAACTAGATACTGTTTTAACAACTGGATACTGTTAGATACTGTTTTAACAACTAGGTACTGTTTTAACAACTAGGTACTGTTTTAACAACTAGATACTGTTTTAACAACTAGATACTGTTTTAACAACTAGATACTGTTTTAACAACTAGGTACTGTTTTAACAACTAGATACTGTTTTAACAACTAGGTACTGTTTTAACAACTAGGTACTGTTTTAACAACTAGGTACTGTTTTAACAACAAGATACTGTTTTAACAACTAGGTACTGTTTTAACAACTAGATACTGTTTTAACAACTAGATACTGTTTTAACAACTGGATACTGTTTTAACAACTAGGTACTGTTTTAACAACTATGTACTGTTTTAACTACTAGATACTGTTTTAACAACTAGATACTGTTTTAACAACTAGGTACTGTTTTAACAACTAGGTACTGTTTTAACAACTAGATACTGTTTTAACAACTAGATACTGTTTTAACAACTAGGTACTGTTTTAACAACTAGATACTGTTTTAACAACTAGGTACTGTTTTAACAACTAGATACTGTTTTAACAACTGGATACTGTTTTAACAACTAGGTACTGTTTTAACAACTAGGTACTGTTTTAACAACTGGATACTGTTTTAACAACTAGGTACTGTTTTAACAACTAGATACTGTTTTAACAACTAGATACTGTTTTAACAACTAGATACTGTTTTAACAACTGGATACTGTTTTAACAACTAGATACTGTTTTAACAACTAGGTACTGTTTTAACAACTAGATACTGTTTTAACAACTAGGTACTGTTTTAACAACTAGATACTGTTTTAACAACTAGGTACTGTTTTAACAACTAGGTACTGTTTTAACAACTAGATACTGTTTTAACAACTGGATACTGTTTTAACAACTAGATACTGTTTTAACAACTAGATACTGTTTTAACTACTAGATACTGTTTTAACAACTAGATACTGTTTTAACAACTAGATACTGTTTTAACAACTGGATACTGTTTTAACAACTAGGTCGTTTTAACAACTAGGTTAACAACTAGATACTGTTTTAACAACTAGGTTGTTTTAACAACTAGGTACTGTTTTAACAACTAGATACTGTTTTAACAACTAGATACTGTTTTAACAACTAGATACTGTTTTAACAACTATGTACTGTTTTAACAACTAGGTACTGTTTTAACAACTAGATACTGTTTTAACAACTAGGTACTGTTTTAACAACTCTGTACTGTTTTAACAACTAGATACTGTTTTAACAACTAGATACTGTTTTAACAACTAGGTACTGTTTTAACAACTATGTACTGTTTTAACAACTAGGTACTGTTTTAACAACTAGATACTGTTTTAACAACTAGGTACTGTTTTAACAACTGGATACTGTTTTAACAACTATGTACTGTTTTAACAACTATGTACTGTTTTAACAACTAGGTACTGTTTTAACAACTAGATACTGTTTTAACAACTAGGTACTGTTTTAACAACTAGATACTGTTTTAACAACTAGATACTGTAACTAGATACTGTTTTAACAACTAGATACTGTTTTAACAACTAGGTACTGTTTTAACAACTAGATACTGTTTTAACAACTAGGTACTGTTTTAACAACTAGATACTGTTTTAACAACTAGGTACTGTTTTAACAACTAGATACTGTTTTAACAACTAGGTACTGTTTTAACAACTAGATACTGTTTTAACAACTAGATACTGTTTTAACAACTAGGTACTGTTTTAACAACTAGATACTGTTTTAACAACTAGGTACTGTTTTAACAACTAGATACTGTTTTAACAACTAGGTACTGTTTTAACAACTAGATACTGTTTTAACTACTAGAAACTGTTTTAACAACTAGATACTGTTTTAACAACTAGATACTGTTTTAACAACTAGATACTGTTTTAACAACTAGATACTGTTTTAACAACTATGTACTGTTTTAACAACTAGATACTGTTTTAACAACTAGATACTGTTTTAACAACTAGATACTGTTTTAACAACTATGTACTGTTTTAACAACTAGATACTGTTTTAACAACTAGATACAACTAGATACTGTTTTAACAACTATGTACTGTTTTAACAACTAGATACTGTTTTAACAACTAGATACTGTTTTAACAACTAGGTACTGTTTTAACAACTAGATACTGTTTTAACAACTAGATACTGTTTTAACAACTAGATACTGTTTTAACAACTAGATACTGTTTTAACAACTAGATACTGTTTTAACAACTATGTACTGTTTTAACAACTAGATACTGTTTTAACAACTAGATACTGTTTTAACAACTATGTACTGTTTTAACAACTATGTACTGTTTTAACAACTAGATACTGTTTTAACAACTAGATACTGTTTTAACAACTAGATACTGTTTTAACAACTAGATACTGTTTTAACAACTATGTACTGTTTTAACAACTAGATACTGTTTTAACAACTAGATACTGTTTTAACAACTAGGTACTGTTTTAACAACTAGGTACTGTTTTAACAACTATGTACTGTTTTAACAACTAGATACTGTTTTAACAACTAGATAATGTTTTAACAACTAGATACTGTTTTAACAACTAGATACTGTTTTAACAACTATGTACTGTTTTAACAACTAGATACTGTTTTAACAACTAGATACTGTTTTAACAACTAGATACTGATACTGTTTTAACAACTAGATACTGTTTTAACAACTAGGTACTGTTTTAACAACTAGATACTGTTTTAACAACTAGGTACTGTTTTAACAACTAGATACTGTTTTAACAACTAGGTACTGTTTTAACAACTGGATACTGTTTTAACAACTAGATACTGTTTTAACAACTAGGTACTGTTTTAACAACTAGGTCGTTTTAACAACTAGATACTGTTTTAACAACTAGATACTGTTTTAACAACTAGGTACTGTTTTAACAACTAGATACTGTTTTAACAACTGGATACTGTTTTAACAACTGGATACTGTTTTAACAACTAGATACTGTTTTAACAACTAGATACTGTTTTAACAACTAGGTACTGTTTTAACAACTAGGTACTGTTTTAACAACTAGATACTGTTTTAACAACTAGATACTGTTTTAACAACTAGGTACTGTTTTAACAACTAGATACTGTTTTAACAACTAGGTACTGTTTTAACAACTAGGTACTGTTTTAACAACTAGATACTGTTTTAACAACTAGATACTGTTTTAACAACTAGATACTGTTTTAACAACTAGGTACTGTTTTAACACCTGGATACTGTTTTAACAACTAGGTACTGTTTTAACAACTAGATACTGTTTTAACAACTGGATACTGTTTTAACAACTAGGTACTGTTTTAACAACTAGGTACTGTTTTAACAACTAGATACTGTTTTAACAACTGGATACTGTACTGTTTTAACAACTAGGTACTGTTTTAACAACTAGATACTGTTTTAACAACTAGGTGCTGTTTTAACAACTAGATACTGTTTTAACAACTAGGTACTGTTTTAACAACTATGTACTGTTTTAACAACTAGGTACTGTTTTAACAACTAGATACTGTTTTAACAACTAGGTACTGTTTTAACAACTAGATACTGTTTTAACAACTAGATACTGTTTTAACAACTAGGTACTGTTTTAACAACTAGATACTGTTTTAACAACTAGATACTGTTTTAACAACTAGATACTGTTTTAACAACTATGTACTGTTTTAACAACTAGATACTGTTTTAACAACTAGGTACTGTTTTAACAACTAGATACTGTTTTAACAACTAGATACTGTTTTAACAACTAGGTACTGTTTTAACAACTAGATACTGTTTTAACAACTAGATACTGTTTTAACAACTATGTACTGTTTTAACAACTAGATACTGTTTTAACAACTAGATACTGTTTTAACAACTAGATACTGTTTTAACAACTAGATACTGTTTTAACAACTAGGTACTGTTTTAACAACTAGATACTGTTTTAACAACTAGATACTGTTTTAACAACTAGATACTGTTTTAACAACTATGTACTGTTTTAACAACTAGATACTGTTTTAACAACTATGTACTGTTTTAACAACTAGATACTGTTTTAACAACTAGATACTGTTTTAACAACTAGGTACTGTTTTAACAACTAGATACTGTTTTAACAACTAGATACTGTTTTAACAACTATGTACTGTTTTAACAACTAGATACTGTTTTAACAACTATGTACTGTTTTAACAACTAGATACTGTTTTAACAACTAGATACTGTTTTAACAACTAGGTACTGTTTTAACAACTAGATACTGTTTTAACAACTAGGTACTGTTTTAACAACTATGTACTGTTTTAACAACTAGATACTGTTTTAACAACTAGATACTGTTTTAACAACTAGGTACTGTTTTAACAACTAGATACTGTTTTAACAACTAGATACTGTTTTAACAACTATGTACTGTTTTAACAACTAGATACTGTTTTAACAACTAGATACTGTTTTAACAACTAGATACTGTTTTAACAACTATGTACTGTTTTAACAACTAGATACTGTTTTAACAACTAGATACTGTTTTAACAACTATGTACTGTTTTAACAACTAGATACTGTTTTAACAACTAGATACTGTTTTAACAACTGGATACTGTTTTAACAACTAGGTACTGTTTTAACAACTAGGTACTGTTTTAACAACTAGATACTGTTTTAACAACTAGGTACTGTTTTAACAACTGGATACTGTTTTAACAACTAGATACTGTTTTAACAACTAGGTACTGTTTTAACAACTAGGTCGTTTTAACAACTAGTTCTGTATCGTTAGTGGCTTAGCTTGGCATCACCTTCTGCACTATCTCGCGTACGTGCACGCGTACTGAATAAACCACAAATGTACCTCTAATACCAGTATTAGTCTGACCACACCCCTCATCAGCTTACCCTCATAAGCAGGTGTGTGGTCACCTGCTCTCCTCCTTCTCGCTTTCACCACAAGGAAGTGCCTCGGTAGTACCCCACTTGACGTGTCGTTGATAGTTGAAAAGAGTTGTGACTAGGTTTACATTGTGCCTAACCTTTTTCTTCTCTCACTTGTTTATATAAGAGAAAGGTTTGGGTCATAATGTATTCCGCGGAGAGTAGACCCGCTAGACCTACTCTTCACCACCGATTCTCCATTCCCGCCTCCGTCGTGCGTTCCGGTGCTGGGCTGTTGCCACTCTCGTGGTTGCCGACCCAGCCCGGGAGACTGCCGGTGGATAGTTTTCCTCACCGACGAGCCGAGGGTTCGGAGCCGTCGCTCCGGCGATGGCCTGATCTCGACTCTGGTTCCTCTGTTTCTGGGGAATCGCCCGTTGATGAACGGGGGATTGTCTTAGAGCCAGGGGATTTGCGACGAAAACTTTTTGCGTCTGCTCGCTCACGTCGTCACATGGTGGCGTGCAGACGCGAACGGCCTGGGTTTGGGGAATTGCTGGAGACCAGCGAGGCCGCGTCCGACTCTGGATTTCTGATGGAAACTGAAGACTTCATGGAGGAGGCGGACGGGTTCTTGTATGATGGTCCCGTGGAGGAGAGTATCCCTCCTCCGGAGACCCCGGGGTGGGGAGAAATGGCTCCACGGGGCGCCTTGTTCGAGGATGTCGGGGAACCACCTTGGCCTCATCGACAGGATGCCCTACTGTCAGCCGCATCGGATTGTGGCTCCTTGACCAGTCGCAGCCTGCTGTATGCGAGGGATGCGGGGTCGGTGGAGGAGGGTCCGCAGGGGGAACTGCGGGCCTTGTTTCCCGAGCTCATGGCGGTAGCCGCCGCTGCAAACGGTGTGCCGCTGCCGCAGCCATTGCCTGCTCCTGTCCCTGATGACCTCATAGGCCATCCCTGGCAGCGTCCCCCGGTGAGAGGGGTGGACGTTGTCTACCCATTTTTCCCATCGATGGGGGCCTATGTTCGTCGGGGCCAGGTGGTCTCCAACATCATGGGACTGACTCCCGCCTACGTACCAGTTACGCGGGTGTCGGGGTTGGTCAAAGGTATGGGGGAGGGCGTACCTCGGCTTGACAATCCGATGGCCGCGCTCCTCTGTCCGGATATGGTGTGGGAGCCCCTATGCAAGCCGGTCCTCCAGGGGAGGTCGGCTAGGCGATTGGCTTATTGGGGTGACCAGTCATTTATCGCCGGTACACAGTCGCTGGCTGCGGCCTCTAACATCGCCCACCTGGCTAGATTTGTATCGGGGATAATGACGGGCGGCGCGGATCTGAACGAGGTGAGGTGCGATCAGATCACCCAGGCTGCGGGAGCTGTGCTGCACCTCTCCCAGGTGCTAGCCATAGCCATGGGTAAAGTGCGCGCCCTGGCCACCCTGGGCCAGCGTCACCTTTGGCTGGAGCAGGCCCGTGTGCCAGAGAAGAAGAGAGCCCCTCTTCTGACGGCCGCCCTCTCCGACGCTGGCCTGTTCGGGAAGGCCCTGCTATTGATGACCTCAACATGCAGAGAGATGGCAGAGGAGAGATCCATCCTCCAACCCCATTTTCCGCCTCCCGTCCTTGCCGGTGGGGGCAGAAGGCTTCCGCGACGTCGAGCTGTCTCCGTCGCCGCTACCACTGCCCCCGCCGCCGCTGCTGGCCCTGCCAAGAGGGCCAGGGGACGAAACGACGCTTCGGCCACCGCCGGCCCATCCCAGACCGGAGGAGACGGTAGGGAACGTCGTGTCCAGCAGACTGTAACCTACCGTCCCTCCGGGGCTCCCCGGGGTGGCAAGACTCGAGCGGCGCGAGGTGGCAGGCGCCGTTGAGTGACTTTTCCCCCTCTGTGTCCCCTCCTCTACACCCTCCCCGGCCCCCCTATGATTTTGTGCCTTGATCACATATTATTTATTAATAAAAAGTTCCCTGATATAAGGGGGACTGTGTTTGGCCGAACAAACTGTGTGTTTCTTCAATACAAATCATGTGGTGGGGTTGTGTTTTATGAATCTACCCTGTTACGTTGGGGGAATGAGTTGTGTTGTGTTACGAGTTTTTAAGCAAGGTCTGCAACTTACACTCGGTAATAGGTTCTATTAGCTTGATGCTCCACATGCAATTAGAACTGGTGATATTCCATTGCTTTAACTAAGTATGTGTTCACAACGCTGTGTTGTTAGTTGCAGTAATGCTCGTACACACTTTTCATGGCCTAGCCATTACTCTCGTTCAACGTCTTCCTATAGCTTAGGCTGCGGGTATGGGATTCACGCACAGGCGACTTGTGTTTTGTTGTAATCCCTTTTACACTTTGTGGGTAGCTAACATTGTATTAGCTTATGCTATATGTGTTTTGTTCTACCGGAGGTTTTCAAAATGGCTACGGTTGTTTTCTGTGTGTAGGGATAGAAGGTGTGTTTTTCGGGAGGGGGTGTCGGATAAACCCCTCCTTTACCCACTTGATTGGTTTAGAGGTTTTGTTGACCTTCCTGCTGGGCCAGTCAGGGCCGAGCCAGTGCTTGGCGGGGGAGGGGGGGGGGGGGGGGGGGTATTCTACCGACTCCTGTTATGACAGGATCCGGTGGGTTTTCCCCGCCCGTTATAGCGTTGTTGCTATGGCGACGCCTTCCATGAGCTGGTGTCGTAAAGATGTCGAGGGTAGAGCGCAGGACTTAACCTGCTGCGCTCGTTTTTGTGTCAAACTTGAGTCTGTTGGTCACGTGTCTCACAGTTTACATATCTTTTTCTTGACCGTGGTCTCATGTGGGAAGGTGTTTCTGGGGGAATCTGGTCTTACACTCTGATTAAGAAGAGTGACTGGATTAAAATCATGTGAAAAACAGGGTTTTTTACTCCCAGCTGTGCAGTTAGGTCATACATGTGATGCCTTTTCTTTATTTTATAAAGAGTTGGATGTGTCTTGATGGATATGAAATGAGGGTCCCTGATGGAACAAGACTAACGTCTTCTCAGGTCTGCCTCCCCTTGTCTTTTTGTATGTATTCCTGTACTGCAGTCTGTTGGGTATGTTTTTCATTCATTCATTCATGGAGTTGATTGCATCTCGCCCCTCTTGTCGTTTCCCTGGGCGTCTTGGGGATTCAATATGGTGGTCTATGCGGCCTATTGTTGATGTGGGTATGTCCAAACGCACACATAGTGCTGGCTCAGGATGTGCTTTGGCCGTTGCTGACTGGCGCGCCTCGTTTGCTTTGGTGAAACAGCGTTTTTATGGAGCAATTGGGATGGGGGTTTTTCCTCTTCCGACATCCTGTGTGTTGTCGATGGGTTCCCGTTCATGTCAGGGGATGATGACGGAATGGGTCTGGGCATATGGGAAGGGTCTCACACCCTAGGGGTGGGCCGCCGGACGCGGTTCATACCGACACGTCTGGGTGGCGCCTTCTTTTTATGTTGGGATCAGACGCGCATATCTGCCCCTTCTCCTGGGGTTGGCAGGTCGGCGTGATTAGGGCACGGGACTGGTTCTGGTCGCGCTGGTCCAGATCAGTGCACCCGTTGTCCGCTGGGGATGCAGATCTGCTGTTCTGGTACCCTGAGGGACTTAGGGTTTTTTCGGGGGGAAAAATGCTAGGTCGATCCGGGTGTCACAGGGTTGTGCGTTATGGGACCCCTTGTTGGTACCGAGTGCGGGGTGCTGGGGGCTGGTCTTCCATATTACGCTCTTCTCTTGCGTTTTGGCGCTGAGGAGCCTGTTGGGTGGGGTTAACCTCCTTTGGGATCCTGTGCTCCCCGTATCGCCGGGCCCGGTCCGGGGTGATGCCCGTTGACCTGTAGGCCCGGGATGGCCCTGTTGGGAACCGGAACGCGGGCTGCGGCGGTGCCGCAGGTGCGTTTCGGGGTTTTTTCCTGAGGGGTTATGGGACCAACCATTGCATGGGGTAATGCCTGGGTGGTTGGTTCTCTGGTGTGTTGCTGCAGTGTCAACTCCCGGTTCTCCGGTTGAGGGTGCCCCTGCACGTTCATGACGTCTGCCGATCGTATGGGCTTTTCTGTGGGCAGCTGTCAGGGGCCGTGTGGTCTACGGATCCCGCTCCTGACGTGCTGTTGAAAGCTTGGTTATGCGACAACGCCAGCATACGCCCCTTCCGCCAGGGCGGCTGTTTCGGCTGTCCTTTCTGGCGCCTGCCTCGTCCGCAGTTTTTTTTCCAGGCTTGGGTTGACGACCTGTTGCCTGGTCTTCCCCGGTGCACTGCCTGTTCCGTTGGTTAACTCTTGTGTGTTATGACCATGCTGTCTGCCTGTTGCAGGGCTTGTGTTCCAGGCGGTGTGCTGTTGAGGGGGACAGGGCCCGCTCGGCTGAGGGGCCTTTGTCCGAATACGCTGGCGATGTGAGGGGCGGGGTCACTAGGTGCCCCCCTGGTGGGGTCTTGATGCTGGCATCATGGACTTCTCCGGGCCCCCATTCCAGGGGGTCCAGTCCTTTTGGTGGGTCTGGGTCTTCCTTCGCGCTCCGCTGCTACGGCCTTGCCACGGGGTTGGGTTTGCCCTTGACCCCGTGATTCTGGGGGCAGTAACGAGGTTGTTCCTCCGTTCGTTCCCGGGTGGCATGCGGGTTGTGCGTGTGTGTAGTCGTGGGGTCAAGCCACGGTCTGCTCACTCTGTGCGTTAAGTTGCTTGAGTGCCTCTTCGCACGGTCGGGTCCGTCGCCTTCCCGTGAAGCCTCTAATAGGGGGGATACCCTCCATTAGGGGGGGTCGGGGGGGCTCGGCCCTCCCTGTTCTGATGGTTTTGGGGGGCTGTCAGCGGGGTGTATTTCGTCAGCCAAGTGGCTCCGCTTGGCCTCCCTTGTGCAGAAGGTGATGCCAAGCTAAGCCACTAACGATACAGAACGTTAGGTTATGACTATAACCAAGTTCTGTTAGTTAGGGGCGATGCTTGGCATCAGACGGCCGCTGCAGCCCTTGACCTCACCTTGTGGTGAAAGCTTGGGAAGGAGGAGAGCAGGTGACCACACACCTGCTTATGAGGGTAAGCTGATGAGGGGTGTGGTCAGACTAATACTGGTATTAGAGGTACATTTGTGGTTTATTCAGTACGCGTGCACGTACGCGAGATAGTGCAGAAGGTGATGCCAAGCATCGCCCCTAACTAACAGAACTTGGTTATAGTCATAACCTAACGATACTGTTTTAACAACTAGATACTGTTTTAACAACTAGGTACTGTTTTAACAACTAGATACTGTTTTAACAACTGGATACTGTTTTAACAACTGGATACTGTTTTAACAACTGGTACTGTTTTAACAACTAGATACTGTTTTAACAACTAGGTACTGTTTTAACAACTAGATACTGTTTTAACAACTAGGTCGTTTTAACAACTAGATACTGTTTTAACAACTAGATACTGTTTTAACAACTAGGTACTGTTTTAACAACTAGGTACTGTTTTAACAACTAGATACTGTTTTAACAACTAGATACTGTTTTAACAACTAGGTCGTTTTAACAACTAGATACTGTTTTAACAACTAGGTACTGTTTTAACAACTAGGTACTGTTTTAACAACTAGGTTAACAACTAGGTACTATTTTAACAACTAGGTACTGTTTTAACAACTAGGTACTGTTTTAACAACTAGGTACTGTTTTAACAACTAGATACTATTTGAACAACTAGATACTGTTTTAACAACTAGGTACTGTTTTAACAACTAGATACTGTTTTAACAACTAGGTACTGTTTTAACAACTAGGTACTGTTTTAACAACTAGATACTATTTGAACAACTAGGTACTGTTTTAACAACTAGGTACTGTTTTAACAACTAGATACTGTTTTAACAACTAGGTACTGTTTTAACAACTAGATACTGTACAACTAGATACTGTTTTAACAACTAGGTACTGTTTTAACAACTAGGTAGGTACTATTTTAACAACTAGGTACTGTTTTAACAACTAGGTACTGTTTTAACAACTAGATACTGTTTTAACAACTAGATACTGTTTTAACAACTAGGTCATTTTAACAACTAGATACTGTTTTAACAACTAGGTACTGTTTTAACAACTAGGTTAACAACTAGGTACTGTTTTAACAACTAGATACTATTTTAACAACTAGATACTGTTTTAACAACTAGGTACTGTTTTAACAACTAGATACTATTTTAACAACTAGATACTGTTTTAACAACTAGATACTGTTTTAACAACTAGATACTGTTTTAACAACTAGGTACTGTTTTAACAACTAGATACTATTTTAACAACTAGGTACTGTTTTAACAACTAGATACTATTTGAACAACTAGATACTGTTTTAACAACTAGGTACTGTTTTAACAACTAGATACTGTTTTAACAACTAGGTACTGTTTTAACAACTAGGTAGGTACTATTTTAACAACTAGGTACTGTTTTAACAACTAGGTACTGTTTTAACAACTAGGTACTGTTTTAACAACTAGGTCGTTTTAACAACTAGATACTGTTTTAACAACTAGGTACTGTTTTAACAACTAGATACTGTTTTAACAACTGGGTACTGTTTTAACAACTAGGTACTGTTTTAACAACTAGGTTAACAACTAGGTACTATTTTAACAACTAGATACTGTTTTAACAACTAGGTACTGTTTTAACAACTAGGTACTGTTTTAACAACTAGATACTATTTGAACAACTAGATACTGTTTTAACAACTAGGTACTGTTTTAACAACTAGATACTGTTTTAACAACTAGGTACTGTGGTACTGTTTTAACAACTAGATACTGTTTTAACAACTAGATACTATTTTAACAACTAGGTACTGTTTTAACAACTAGATACTGTTTTAACAACTAGATACTGTTTTAACAACTAGATACTATTTTAACAACTAGGTACTGTTTTAACAACTAGATACTATTTTAACAACTAGGTACTGTTTTAACAACTAGGTACTGTTTTAACAACTAGATACTATTTTAACAACTAGGTACTGTTTTAACAACTAGATACTATTTTAACAACTAGGTACTGTTTTAACAACTAGATACTATTTTAACAACTAGATACTGTTTTAACAACTAGATACTGTTTTAACAACTAGATACTGTTTTAACAACTAGGTACTATTTTAACAACTAGGTACTGTTTTAACAACTAGATACTATTTTAACTAGGTACTGTTTTAACAACTAGGTACTGTTTTAACAACTAGATACTGTTTTAACAACTAGATACTGTTTTAACAACTAGGTACTATTTTAACAACTAGGTACTGTTTTAACAACTAGATACTATTTTAACAACTAGGTACTGTTTTAACAACTAGGTACTGTTTTAACAACTAGGTACTATTTTAACAACTAGGTACTGTTTTAACAACTAGGTACTGTTTTAACAACTGGTACTGTTTTAACAACTAGGTACTGTTTTAACAACTAGGTACTGGTTTAACAACTAGATACTGTTTTAACAACTAGGTACTGTTTTAACAACTAGGTACTGGTTTAACAACTAGATACTGTTTTAACAACTAGGTACTGTTTTAACAACTAGGTACTATTTTAACAACTAGGTACTGTTTTAACAACTAGATACTATTTTAACAACTAGGTACTGTTTTAACAACTAGATACTATTTTTAACAACTAGATACTGTTTTAACAACTAGATACTGTTTTAACAACTAGATACTGTTTTAACAACTAGATACTATTTTAACAACTAGGTACTGTTTTAACAACTAGATACTATTTTAACAACTAGGTACTGTTTTAACAACTAGGTACTGTTTTAACAACTAGATACTGTTTTAACAACTAGATACTGTTTTAACAACTAGGTACTATTTTAACAACTAGGTACTGTTTTAACAACTAGATACTATTTTAACAACTAGGTACTGTTTTAACAACTAGGTACTGTTTTAACAACTAGGTACTGTTTTAACACCTAGGTACTATTTTAACAACTAGGTACTGTTTTAACAACTAGGTACTATTTTAACAACTAGGTACTGTTTTAACAACTAGGTACTGTTTTAACAACTGGTACTGTTTTAACAACTAGGTACTGTTTTAACAACTAGGTACTGGTTTAACAACTAGATACTGTTTTAACAACTAGGTACTGTTTTAACAACTAGGTACTGGTTTAACAACTAGATACTGTTTTAACAACTAGGTACTGTTTTAACAACTAGGTACAACTAAGTACTGTTTTAACAACTAGATACTGTTTTAACAACTAGATACTGTTTTAACAACTAGATACTGTTTTAACAACTAGGTACTGTTTTAACAACTAAGTACTGTTTTAACAACTAGATACTGTTTTAACAACTGGTACCGTTTTAACAACTAGGTACTGTTTTAACACATTGAGTGCCACGCCCCTTCCGGGAATTGAGCCGTTGTCTGCCATCGCTCTGTTCAATGGAGAGAAGGCCATGTTTGTGAGTGCTTAAACTATATGAAATATTATAGCTATGGATCTAATAACACCGTCGATTGTCAGTGAGTTGCTACTGGACAGATTGTTTTTTCATCCGTACATTTCAGTTTTCTACCGTTTTGAATATGAGTATAGTTTGGGTGCTTCTGAGTAATCCCAGGAAAAGACGCGATAATAGCCAGTTAAATCCAGTTATCACGTTGTCATTTTTCGCCTGATTATCTAATCATCCTGAAATCAACGCTAGATTATCGTTATGATGTCTCCTCATGCAAGAATGAAATGGGGCTTGGACCGGCGCGCGACCCCCCCCCCCACCGCCACCAACGGCACACACACACACACAGACAGCTTCAATCACGGGAGAAAGAAATATCAGACCAACGCAAGATTGGATATATAGTGTTCTTACCTTGTCTCTGATGTAATGCAAAAAAAATTATCCAATTATCTGATCGCCATTTGAAGTACTGGTCGTGGGAGTCCGTGCCACGTTATTCGGCATTGCATATGAACGAAGGGTGAAGGGCAGCCTCGTTGATGTATGATGGTGACCGCTTGTCCTGCCAGAGTATTTAAACCCCACCCACACGGCTCAGCTCGGCCCAGAAAAAACAATACATGGTTTCTAATGGAGTGCAATAGTGGCCACAATGTGTTAGGGGGCGGTATTGACCGTCTGCAATCTCAGACACACTCAGGACAGCCTGCACAAGGTGCCTTGATGAATTATGAATGGCAATAGCGAATAAAAGAAATACAGAGACAAAAACGTAGATCTACGCTAACGGCACTCAACCGTCGGGCCACAGAAACGTAGGACTACGTGAACGGCACAGGAAGTGTTAACAACTGAAAACTGATTTGTCCATCAAGAGAAGAGCCTGAGTATTATCCTAACCAATGACAGAAGAGCCTGAGTAGTATCCTAACCAATGACAGAAGAGCCTGAGTAGTATCCGGGCAGATGAGAGAAGCGTCTGAATACTCACTGATCCTCTGAGATCCTCTCCACTGCCCTGAGGGATTGTGGGTAACAGACATAGCTGGCAAGTGCCTGCATCAGAGAGTCTTTGATGTCTGAGAGAGAGAGAGAGAGAAGGAGAGAGTGACAGAGATAGTGAGAAAGATTGAAAGACCAGAGAGAAATATATATATATATATATATATATATATATATATATATATATATATATATATATATATATATATATATATATATATATATATATATAGCGAGAGAGAGAGAGAGAGAGAGAGAGAGAGAGAGAGAGAGAGAGAGAGAGAGAGAGAGAGAGAGAGAGAGAGAGAGAGAGAGGAGAGATACAGAGACAGGGAAGGAGAGGGAGAGGGGAGAAGTGAGTGATTTGAGACAAATATATAAGAGCAGAAGTGGATGGCAACATCTGCCAGTCAGTCAGTCAGTCTACACAGGAACACAGTTTCAGGATGTAATATTGTCAGTCAGAGCTCTCTCTCTCTCTCTCATCACAAACAGTACTATTTAGGTTAGCATCACAAACAGTACTATTCAGGTTAGCATCACAGTGCTATTCATTATATATTTTAAAGGAAACTTTTAAAGTCAACTTCAACTTTAAGAGTTTTTAATTAAACTCAGAGGAATAAAGTGTAGCTAGATTCTGTCTGAACACTTGGCCCCATTTAAATTCTGCCTTTAGATGTGAAATTACTCCACATGAGTGGCTCCCGGCAGCACTGAGCTAGAGACATATCCCATTAAAATATTGCAATACATTAGATTAGCCCGCTGGTCAGACCTGTTCTATTCTGAATAATAATGTCTGGCAGGTAATACAGACTGATAACACCAGCAGAGAGAGAGGGGGGAGAGAGGGAGAGAGAGAGGGGGAGAGAGAGAGATAGGGAGTGAGAGAATGAGAGAGAGGGGGGAGAAGGAAAGAGGGGGATAGATAGAAGAGAGGGGGAGAGAGAGGGAAAGAGGGGGAGAGAGAAAGAGAGAGAGGGGGGGAGGAAAGAGGGGGATAGATAGATAGGGAGGGAGAGAGGGAAAGAGGGAGAGAGAGAGGGGGGAAAGGAAAGAGGGGGATAGATAGAAGGGAGGGAGAGAGGGAAAGAGGGGGAGAGAGAGAGAGGGGGGAGAAGGAAAGAGGGGGGTAGATAGATAGGGAGGGAGAGAGGGAGAGAGAGAGAGAGGGGGGAGAAGGAAAGAGGGGGATAGATAGATAGGGAGGGAGAGAGGGGGAAAGAGGGAGAGAGGGGGAAAGAGGGGGAGAGAGAGAGAGAGGGGGGGGAGAAGGAAAGAGGGGGATAGATAGATAGGGAGGTAAAGAGGGGGAGAGAGAGGGACAGAGAGAGGAGGCGGCAGAAATACTGATACTACAGACTGAAACACCCATTTTAATACGCTAGATTTTCATTCACTTTAAACTACATGTACCTTACAACCTATTATTGTGTGTGTGTGTGTGTGTGTGTGTGTGTGTGTGTGTGTGTGTGTGTGTGTGTGTGTGTGTGTGTGTGTGTGTGTGCGTGCGTGCGTGTGTGTGTGTGTGTGTGCGTGCGTGCGTGCGTGTGTAGATGCAACACTCACCTGTTCCTACGATGCGTGGGTCAGCAAAGTGTTTAGCGAGGATAGCAGCCAGCTGAGTCAATGTGTCCTCATAACCTGGAGACACAGAGTCACAGACACAGAGTCAGAGTGTCCTCATAACCTGGAGACACAGAGTCACAGACACAGAGTCAGAGTGTCCTCATAACCTGGAGACACAGAGTCACAGACACAGAGTCAGAGTGTCCTCATAACCTGGAGACACAGAGTCACAGACACAGAGTCAGAGTGTCCTCATAACCTGGAGACACAGAGTCAGAGACACAGAGTCAGAGTGTCCTCATAACCTGGAGACACAGAGTCAGAGACACAGAGTCAGAGACACAGAGTCAGAGACAAGTTTCCAGTTTGTTTATTATTTGTCACAACAAAATACAGAATACTTTATGATGAAATGCTTGTTTCTGTAGCCCCTGAAAGTGTGCTACATACAGTAAAAATAAAGTAAGTAAAAAAAGTAATTAAGGAGTAAGTAAAAAGTAAGTAAAGTCAATATACACTCAGTAAGGACTAACAACACCGCTCCACGAGACAGGGTTGCAATTTGAGTCCACTCCTGTTCGATGTCGCCATTGAACCGTTGGCCATCGCACTTCGATCAGACCCTCGTATAAAAGGTATAATCAGAGGGGGTGTTGGACAGAGGACCTCCCTGTATGCAGATGACCTGCTTCTATACATTTCTGACATCGCCACATCTATTCGAGCTGCACTTGACATATTCACCCGATTTGGCCATATTTCAGGTTATAAACTCAATTTAGAACTTCTTCTTCTTCCAAATTCGGGATACATTTGGGGACTTATTAAAAAATTTATTTGGCTCTCTACTGACCAGATTTCAGGAAGATTTTGAACGTTGGTCATTATTACCTCTCTCTCTTGCTGCACATATCAATTGTGTTAAGATTAATTCCCTTCCAAGATTCTCTTATCTTGTCCAGTGCCTGCCCATCTTTCTTCCCCACTAATTTGTTCACAAAATTTACAGCCTAGTGTCCAAATTAATTTGTAATAATAAAGTTCCCAGAATTAATAAAGCTCTATTACAAGGGCCTAAGCTTATTGGTGGCATGGCTTTACCTAACTTCAGAGCCTATTATTGGTCAGCCAATCTCAGAATTATACAGCACTGGTTACAGTCAGACAAACCACTGGCGTGCCCTACAGTATGTGGATTGACATCGAAGCCTCATCCGTAAAACCTGCCTCACTAACCGGTCTTATCCATGCCCCCATTCGTTTTTCAATGGCCCCCTACGCCAAAAATATTATTGTTAAAACTACACTCAGAATTTGGAATAAAATCAGACGCCACTTTGGGTTTCAAACTCAACCCTTCTTGGCCCCGATAGCAGCTAACCCTTTATTTCATCCCTCACTGATGGATGGAGCCTCTCCTTATGGGCCTCACTCGGTGTTAACCTCTTAATATCCGGGGCCCTATTTTCTGAAAATCCGCCTAAAATACATAACCAAAGTAAATGGAATATTGCTCCACTTCTACAAGGTCCATTTGCATGTTCTTGGTATCTACTGTAGGGACATCTATGGACCTCAGTGAATGTATTTGCAGTGTCAGAAATATTGTGTCTATTACTAGGCTTGCTTAAATTGTGATGAAACAAAGGAGAATATGAATTATGATTTTTCTTTGCATCTTTGACAGTGAATAACACCATGCTAAAAATGACCAGACATGAAAAACTGCCACTGATCTCGTTCAGTACCTTCTTGAGATCACGTACAAAAGATCTAAGGAAATAAATAAAGGGAAGATGATTAAACAGAAGGTTTTGTAGATATTCTGAATTCTCCCATCCGGACCAATACAATTTGAAATATTATTATAGAATATAGAATAGCAGGCCTATAAATGACCTTATTATAGCGATGTTGCACATCTATGGATCGGGCCAAATCTACTCGTTCCAATGACAGAGTTCAATTTGGATTTAGTATCACCAGCCGTGCATGAAGAACCGAGAAATAAATCTACTGTAAATACAGTCAGCTTCAGTTTGTTTCACCGCCAACGCTTGAGCGCCAAAAACGTAATAATACGTTTTTAGATCCTTGACATTTGATCTTTTTCCTTTGATCCCCGTTCTAAACGTTCATCCGGATCACTCTAGGTGTCCCTGGCTCATTTGCCTACGTTGGAATTGCAATGCCGATCGAATCTCACCAGGTGGCAGTATCGCCTACCTTTTGAACTCTGATAGAAAGGGATCAGTAGAAACAATGTGTGAACTGGACTGTCAAGACTCGCTCTGAGGGGGAGGAGCTCTTGCAGAGCAATCGCTAGGAGATCTGCTCGCCTCAAAACCTAGTTTTCCGTAAACACGAGTAATTACATATAAACGAGTAATCGCGATCGCCGATGGGATCAATGGAATTATTCTTTTTGGAGTACCTTCTGGCTAAGGTAAGGTATATTCTATGTCTATTTTACCGAACCTGAAACATGTTTCTGTAACGATCAGTGTCTTATTTTACCGGACCTAAACCAAGCTTCTTCTAACTATCGCATTTTCGGGGTAAGACTACCCCCCCCCTTGATGATTTTGTGAAGGCAGATTATGTACATAGTATATACCTTTGATTTGGGAGTATTTGGGGTTTCAGGGGATCAACCAGAACGATTTGGGCTTATTGCATATTGTCTTATCTCGCAATCTATGGAAAAATACTGGATTATTTTGGAAATGGGCGATGTTTAGCGTGTAATAAACTACAAACTACATGTTGGACTTGAAATAGTGTCTGTCAAATGAGCCATACTATTGTCTCCATAGCTATAATATAGAATATACAATAGTTCCACAAAGATCGTGAAATATCGTGAAAATGGTCAAGAAAAGCTGGCGCTAGCCAGTGCAGATGGGGAAAGGGCGTGGCTCTCAATTTTTTTAAGTTAACCTATTTTTTAAAGAGTTAACCTATTGGTAAAATAACGTATTGCTGAAAATATACACGATGACTGCTGTTGTGACATGGTTAGGAAGTTTACTGTTGGATACATTTGAAGAAAGAAAAAAAACATTATGTCATACAGTCTAGAGAGAATGATTTATGACGTGATGTCATTTGCGGTCCGGTACCTGGAAGAGGTTAACTAGAATACTTCACCTTACCCTCACTTAGAGGTGGTTTGTTGTAATATTTGACTTTCATCTGTCCTATGTGGGCAATGGCAATCTAGTAATAATGCATATTTTTTCTTATTTTTTATGTCCACAAAAAAGTATAATAAACAAAAACGTGAATGAATTTATTTTATTCTGGTTTAACCCGTTGATCATTTGTGGTTGTAAGAGGGTAGTCTGTTAATACAGGGACGTCTGCCAGGCAGCCAATTAGTACAGAACAGTCTGCCAGGCAGCCAATCAGTACAGAACAGTCTGCCAGGCAGCCAATCAGTACAGAACAGTCTGCCAGGCAGGTAATCAGTACAGAACAGTCTGCCAGGCAGCCAATCAGTACAGAACAGTCTGCCAGGCGGCCAATCAGTACAGAACAGTCTGCCAGGCGGCCAATCAGTACAGAACAGTCTGCCAGGCAGCTAATCAGTACAGAACAGTCTGCCAGGCGGCCAATCAGTACAGAACAGTCTGCCAGGCAGCCAATCAGTACAGAACAGTCTGCCAGGCGGCCAATCAGTACAGAGCAGTCTGCCAGGCAGCTAATCATTCCAGCTAAATAACACCTCAAGCCACCTCCTCCTTCCAGTCACTAGTCTGGGAACAAAAGTCGCCTCTGCATACAGCTGCTACTGGGAGCCCTGGGTCCAATACAACTAACCCTAAAGAACACTAACCTAACTAACACAACTCAACTCTATCTAACCCCAACCAAACCTAACTAACCCTAACTCAACTCTATCTAACCCCAACCAAACCTAACTAACCCAACTCAACTCTATCTAACCCCAACCAAACCTAACTAACCCTAACTCAACTCTATCTAACCCCAACCAAACCTAACTAACCCTAACTCAACTCTATCTAACCCCAACCAAACCTAACTAACCCAACTCAACTCTATCTAACCCCAACCAAACCTAACTAACCCTAACTCAACTCTATCTAACCCCAACCAAACCTAACTAACCCTAACTCAACTCTATCTAACCCCAACCCAGCCATAACCAACCAAACCCCAACCAACCCTAAACCAACTCTATTTAACCATAACTAATAAATCCTAACCCTAATCTATCTAACCCTAACTAACCATAACCCTATTCTATGTAACCCTAACCCTACTCTATGTAACCCTAACTAACCCAACCCTACTCTATCTAACCCTAACTAACCACAACCCTACTCTATCCAACCCTCACTAACCTAGCCCTACTCTATGTAACCCTAACTAACCATACTCTATCCAACCCTCACTAACCTAACCATACTCCATGTAACCCCAACTAATCGATGTAACCCTAGCTAACCATAAGATCAGGGAACACACTGATAAGAGTGCCCATGTGTTCATCATTAGATTGATAACCAGGTGGTAAGTTAACTACTAACAAATAACCAGGTAGGTAATGACCCAGTGAGTTGGTAATCACCTGGTAATTCCTCCATGCTGTTGGCAGGACTGAAGTAATTTTTCAGAGCACTGTATGCGTTCATGGCCACGTTGAGGTAGAACTCCGGAGTGAAGGCAAACAGGGAGCCAGTGTTGTCAGCATGCTCTATGGTGCGAATACACACCCGCAACAACCAATACACATCCAGCATCTTCTCCTAGAGAGAGAGAGAGAGAGAGAGAGAGAGACAGAGGGAGAGGGAGAGGGAGAGGGAGAGGGAGAGGGAGAGGGAGAGGGAGAGAGAGAGAGAGAGAGAGAGAAAATGAATGGACCACACGATTAAAGATGGCAGCGTTCTGGTTGTCACAGTGCTTAGTAGAGGCTCTAAGTGGCCTGAGACAACAGGGTCCAACAGTAACACTGTGATGGAAGGTCTACCTTGGAGTAGATGGTGTGATGTTAGGAGGCCTACCTTGGAGTAGATGGATGCACAATGTTTTTTGTATTGGATTCTATTATATGTTGTACCACTGTATTGCACATCGTTGCGGGCAAGACCACCCGCATTTCATTGTATACTCGTATGCCGTGACAAATAAAACTCTTGACTTGGGGGAGCTCCCGTAGCTCACCGCATATCTCGGCGCTATTTCTGCGTCGGGGAAAACCGTGCTCGTCACGGATCTGGGGGACACGAGTTTGATTCCCGGACCCGCCGTCATTTCTCAGAATGTCTCCCCCTGCTCTACATCCCATTTCAACCTGTTTCTATAAACGCTAACAAATAAAGTTTAAAAAAAAAAAAACTCTTGACTTGACTTGACTTGATGGTGTGATAGTGGGAGGTCCTACCTTGGAGTAGATGGTGTGATGTTAGGAGGCCCTACCTTGGAGTAGATGGTGTGATGTTAGGAGGTCCTACCTTGGAGTAGATGATGTGATGTTAGGAGGCCCTACCTTGGAGTAGATGGTGTGATGTTAGGAGGCCCTACCTTGGAGTAGATGGTGTGATGTTAGGAGGTCCTACCTTGGAGTAGATGGTGTGATGTTAGGAGGTCCTACCTTGGAGTAGATGGTGTGATGTTAGGAGGTCCTACCTTGGAGTAGATGGTGTGATGTTAGGAGGCCCTACCTTGGAGTAGATGGTGTGATGTTAGGAGGCCTACCTTGGAGTAGATGGTGTGATGTTAGGAGGTCCTACCTTGGAGTAGATGGTGTGATGTTAGGAGGTCCTACCTTGGAGTAGATGGTGTGATGTTAGGAGGTCCTACCTTGGAGTAGATGGTGTGATGTTAGGAGGTCCTACCTTGGAGTAGATGGTGTGATGGTGGGAGGTCCTACCTTGGAGTAGATGGTGTGATGTTAGGAGGTCCTACCTTGGAGTAGATGGTGTGATGTTAGGAGGTCCTACCTTGGAGTAGATGGTGTGATGTTAGGAGGTCCTACCTTGGAGTAGATGGTGTGATGTTAGGAGGCCTACCTTGGAGTAGATGGTGTGATAGTGGGAGGTCCTACCTTGGAGTAGATGGTGTGATGTTAGGAGGCCCTACCTTGGAGTAGATGGTGTGATAGTGGGAGGTCCTACCTTGGAGTAGATGGTGTGATGTTAGGAGGCCCTACCTTGGAGTAGATGGTGTGATGTTAGGAGGTCCTACCTTGGAGTAGATGGTGTGATGGTGGGAGGTCCTACCTTGGAGTAGATGGTGTGATGTTAGGAGGTCCTACCTTGGAGTAGATGGTGTGATGTTAGGAGGTCCTACCTTGGAGTAGATGGTGTGATGTTAGGAGGTCCTACCTTGGAGTAGATGGTGTGATGTTAGGAGGTCCTACCTTGGAGTAGATGGTGTGATGTTAGGAGGTCCTACCTTGGAGTAGATGGTGTGATGTTAGGAGGTCCTACCTTGGAGTAGATGGTGTGATGGTGGGAGGTCCTACCTTGGAGTAGATGGTGTGATGTTAGGAGGTCCTACCTTGGAGTAGATGGTGTGATGTTAGGAGGTCCTACCTTGGAGTAGATGGTGTGATGTTAGGAGGTCCTACCTTGGAGTAGATGGTGTGATGTTAGGAGGTCCTACCTTGGAGTAGATGGTGTGATGGTGGGAGGTCCTACCTTGGAGTAGATGGTGTGATGTTAGGAGGCCCTACCTTGGAGTAGATGGTGTGATGGTGGGAGGTCCTACCTTGGAGTAGATGGTGTGATGTTAGGAGGCCCTACCTTGGAGTAGATGGTGTGATGTTAGGAGGTCCTACCTTGGAGTAGATGGTGTGATGTTAGGAGGTCCTACCTTGGAGTAGATGGTGTGATGTTAGGAGGTCCTACCTTGGAGTAGATGGTGTGATGGTGGGAGGTCCTACCTTGGAGTAGATGGTGTGATGTTAGGAGGCCCTACCTTGGAGTAGATGGTGTGATGTTAGGAGGTCCTACCTTGGAGTAGATGGTGTGATGTTAGGAGGCCTACCTTGGAGTAGATGGATGCACAATGTTTTTTGTATTGGATTCTATTATATGTTGTACCACTGTATTGCACATCGTTGCGGGCAAGACCACCCGCATTTCATTGTATACTCGTATGCCGTGACAAATAAAACTCTTGACTTGGGGGAGCTCCCGTAGCTCACCGCATATCTCGGCGCTATTTCTGCGTCGGGGAAAACCGTGCTCGTCACGGATCTGGGGGACACGAGTTTGATTCCCGGACCCGCCGTCATTTCTCAGAATGTCTCCCCCTGCTCTACATCCCATTTCAACCTGTTTCTATAAACGCTAACAAATAAAGTTTAAAAAAAAAAAAACTCTTGACTTGACTTGACTTGATGGTGTGATAGTGGGAGGTCCTACCTTGGAGTAGATGGTGTGATGTTAGGAGGCCCTACCTTGGAGTAGATGGTGTGATGTTAGGAGGTCCTACCTTGGAGTAGATGATGTGATGTTAGGAGGCCCTACCTTGGAGTAGATGGTGTGATAGTGGGAGGTCCTACCTTGGAGTAGATGGTGTGATGTTAGGAGGCCCTACCTTGGAGTAGATGGTGTGATGTTAGGAGGTCCTACCTTGGAGTAGATGGTGTGATGTTAGGAGGTCCTACCTTGGAGTAGATGGTGTGATGTTAGGAGGTCCTACCTTGGAGTAGATGGTGTGATGTTAGGAGGCCCTACCTTGGAGTAGATGGTGTGATGTTAGGAGGCCTACCTTGGAGTAGATGGTGTGATGTTAGGAGGTCCTACCTTGGAGTAGATGGTGTGATGTTAGGAGGTCCTACCTTGGAGTAGATGGTGTGATGTTAGAAGGTCCTACCTTGGAGTAGATGGTGTGATGGTGGGAGGTCCTACCTTGGAGTAGATGGTGTGATGTTAGGAGGTCCTACCTTGGAGTAGATGGTGTGATGTTAGGAGGTCCTACCTTGGAGTAGATGGTGTGATGTTAGGAGGTCCTACCTTGGAGTAGATGGTGTGATGTTAGGAGGCCTACCTTGGAGTAGATGGTGTGATAGTGGGAGGTCCTACCTTGGAGTAGATGGTGTGATGTTAGGAGGCCCTACCTTGGAGTAGATGGTGTGATAGTGGGAGGTCCTACCTTGGAGTAGATGGTGTGATGTTAGGAGGCCCTACCTTGGAGTAGATGGTGTGATGTTAGGAGGTCCTACCTTGGAGTAGATGGTGTGATGGTGGGAGGTCCTACCTTGGAGTAGATGGTGTGATGTTAGGAGGTCCTACCTTGGAGTAGATGGTGTGATGTTAGGAGGTCCTACCTTGGAGTAGATGGTGTGATGTTAGGAGGTCCTACCTTGGAGTAGATGGTGTGATGTTAGGAGGTCCTACCTTGGAGTAGATGGTGTGATGTTAGGAGGTCCTACCTTGGAGTAGATGGTGTGATGTTAGGAGGTCCTACCTTGGAGTAGATGGTGTGATGTTAGGAGGTCCTACCTTGGAGTAGATGGTGTGATGTTAGGAGGTCCTACCTTGGAGTAGATGGTGTGATGTTAGGAGGCCTACCTTGGAGTAGATGGTGTGATAGTGGGAGGTCCTACCTTGGAGTAGATGGTGTGATGTTAGGAGGCCCTACCTTGGAGTAGATGGTGTGATAGTGGGAGGTCCTACCTTGGAGTAGATGGTGTGATGTTAGGAGGCCCTACCTTGGAGTAGATGGTGTGATGTTAGGAGGTCCTACCTTGGAGTAGATGGTGTGATGGTGGGAGGTCCTACCTTGGAGTAGATGGTGTGATGTTAGGAGGTCCTACCTTGGAGTAGATGGTGTGATGTTAGGAGGTCCTACCTTGGAGTAGATGGTGTGATGTTAGGAGGTCCTACCTTGGAGTAGATGGTGTGATGTTAGGAGGTCCTACCTTGGAGTAGATGGTGTGATGTTAGGAGGTCCTACCTTGGAGTAGATGGTGTGATGTTAGGAGGTCCTACCTTGGAGTAGATGGTGTGATGGTGGGAGGTCCTACCTTGGAGTAGATGGTGTGATGTTAGGAGGTCCTACCTTGGAGTAGATGGTGTGATGTTAGGAGGTCCTACCTTGGAGTAGATGGTGTGATGTTAGGAGGTCCTACCTTGGAGTAGATGGTGTGATGTTAGGAGGTCCTACCTTGGAGTAGATGGTGTGATGGTGGGAGGTCCTACCTTGGAGTAGATGGTGTGATGTTAGGAGGCCCTACCTTGGAGTAGATGGTGTGATGGTGGGAGGTCCTACCTTGGAGTAGATGGTGTGATGTTAGGAGGCCCTACCTTGGAGTAGATGGTGTGATGTTAGGAGGTCCTACCTTGGAGTAGATGGTGTGATGTTAGGAGGTCCTACCTTGGAGTAGATGGTGTGATGTTAGGAGGTCCTACCTTGGAGTAGATGGTGTGATGTTAGGAGGCCCTACCTTGGAGTAGATGGTGTGATGTTAGGAGGCCCTACCTTGGAGTAGATGGTGTGATGTTAGGAGGCCCTACCTTGGAGTAGATGGTGTGATGTTAGGAGGTCCTACCTTGGAGTAGATGGTGTGATGTTAGGAGGCCCTACCTTGGAGTAGATGGTGGCATTGATCCAGGCAAGGCGGCGGCTCAGATGGTTCAGCTTCTCCGAAAAAACCCTCTCGCTCTTCTGAAGCTCCTCCAAGATGTCTGCTCTCTGATTGGACAATAGCAAGACACTGTTTATACTGTCTGCCTTCTGATTGGACAACAGCAAGACACTGTTTATACTGTCTGCCTTCTGATTGGACAACAACAACAACAACACCACCACCACCTAACCTCGTTCCCAGCTTTATCTCCGTGAGATAAAGACTGGTAAAGAACTACGGCCGAAAGTGTGTACGGGGTAGAATGTCCGGTGTATGTACTTCCCCCGGAAGCTGCCTCCGAACGGACCAAACTTTTCCCGAATCCTGTCGGCAAACACGCTAGAACGTCCCGGTCATGTAGTAAATCCTTCAGGCAAAGCCGTTGCAGTGGCTTAAACGAGGAAATATTGTGCACTTCACACGTTTCTATAATTGTTTTGTCGAAACCGGAAAGCCTGTAGCCTGTACTTCCGTTTACACACTTTAGGAGGCATATCAGCCTAACCACCACCACTAGCTGTTGTTCATAATTCATCCATCCAACCTCCGGTGCTGCAGCGGGACCCTGAATGAGACTGCAACGCCTCAATACCGCCGCCTGGTGGATGGTCGGGCGAGTTACACTCTCAAAACCGGAAGTTGTTATCGGTCGAGGAAATCCCTCCGGCAGTAATATCTTGCTACGGGACTACAGACAAACACTGGCGTGCATATGGATCGCCTCCATAACGCAATAATCTATATGATTTCGGCGTTTATTGCGCCATACAAACCGGAAATGGATCTAGGAGATCGGCGTCAAATAAGTGGGATCTTTTACCTCCAGTATCATCGGCGAACGGTAAGAGGACAGTAATGTTATTTTCAACCCGATTGTGCATTTCTTTGTTTGCAAACAGTTTGATCAATATATCAACCCATACTAAATAAAGCCGTTAGTGACGATCAAGGAATTATAAACGACTCCCCCCCCCTTTCCTTCACGCATGATGAAGCATAATGTATACCGATCATATACATTTGAATTTCTTAATATAGCATGTATAGGAAAGAAACGCCAATCGATAATCTATATATGCGTCGGGGCCTATAACTCACGTTCTAGGAATTACTGCAGAAAACGTTAACATATTTATATTCTAGAAGGTATTTTTGTATGAATGAAAAAATATAACGTTCCCACATCCTGAACGATAGATAATCGATGTTGAATGGGTCAATATAGCAATAACATTTTAAAAGTTATAGCCCTGCAAAGAAGGTAAACATCTCCATAGGCTTACAGCGCTGGCAGAAAGTGGTATAAGATGGGCACAAGCCCGGCGCCCAATGTGTTAAGGAATATCAAAATAAAAGCACACGTTGTTGAACTTTATCATGCATATTTATTAGACATTTTTATTACAGCACTATGTTATCAATACACATTTATAAAACGAGGCATATTTAGGCAAAATATGTTGGCAGAAAAAAAAATATATATATAGATTTTTTTTTTTTACTTGCCAATGCCCGACTGTCACCTACCCACGACCCCACTTTGGGTCGCAACCCATAGTTTGAGAACCGCTGGGCTAGAGGCTCTGGTTACAGTAGCAGTAGTATTAACAGTAGTATTAACAGTAGTAGAATTAACAGTAGTATTAACAGTAGTAGTAGTATTAACAGTAGTATTAACAGTAGTAGTAGTATTAACAGTAGTAGTAGTAGTAGTAGTAGTAGTATTAACAGTAGTATTATTAACAGTAGTAGTAGTATTAACAGTAGTAGTATTAACAGTAGTAGTAGTAGTAGCAGTAGTAGTAGTATTAACAGTAGCAGTAGTAGTAGTATTAACAGTAGTAGTAGAATTAACAGTAGTATTAACAGTAGTAGTAGTAGTATTAACAGTAGTATTAACAGTAGTATTAACAGTAGTATTAACAGTAGTAGTAGTATTAACAGTAGTATTAACAGTAGTAGTAGTAGTATTAACAGCAGTAGTATTAACAGTAGTAGTAGTAGTAGTAGTAGTAGTAGTATTAACAGTAGTAGTAGTATTAACAGTAGCAGTAGTATTAACAGTAGTAGTAGTAGTAGTAGTAGTAGTAGTAGTAGTAGTAGTATTAACAGTAGTAGTAGTATTAACAGTAGTAGTAGTATTAACAGTAGTAGTAGTATTAACAGTAGTATTAACAGTAGTAGTAGTATTAACAGTAGTAGTAGTATTAACAGTAGTAGTAGTATTAACAGTAGTATTAACAGTAGTAGTAGTATTAACAGCAGTAGTATTAACAGTAGTAGTAGTAGTAGTAGTAGTATTAACAGTAGTAGTAGTATTAACAGTAGCAGTAGTATTAACAGTAGTAGTAGTATTAACAGCAGTAGTATTAACAGTAGTAGTAGTAGTAGTAGTAGTAGTAGTAGTAGTATTAACAGTAGTAGTAGTATTAACAGTAGCAGTAGTATTAACAGTAGTAGTAGTATTAACAGCAGTAGTATTAACAGTAGTAGTAGTAGTAGTAGTAGTAGTAGTAGTAGTATTAACAGTAGTAGTAGTATTAACAGTAGCAGTAGTATTAACAGTAGTAGTAGTATTAACAGCAGTAGTATTAACAGTAGTAGTAGTATTAACAGTAGTAGTAGTATTAACAGTAGTAGTAGTATTAACAGTAGTAGTAGTATTAACAGTAGTAGTAGTATTAACAGTAGTAGTAGTATTAACAGTAGTAGTAGTATTAACAGTAGGGATGCACGATATTGATTTTTTGACACCGATACCGATAACTTTATGCTCCTCAAGCCGATAACCGAAATCGATAACCGATATGTATTGCATTATATATTCTTTTTTTTATATATATATATTTATTTTGATCAATATTTTTTATTTTTTTTGTATTTATAAGCTCCGACGTCATCTGTACTGCTATCGGTACTCGAGAAATTATGGAGTTATTTTTTTTAGGAATTTGAACGTCGCAAACTAATCTTGTTGGCTGTTTTCTATCTCTCCTCCCTCGGTCTCTCTCTGCCTGCGCGAGCGGGCTGTGCTCTTACACACACTCACTCTCACACACACACACACACACACACACACAGGTGCTGCCGAGTAGACAGCTCTGCTCTCGACAGCACCCGTGTGTGTGTGTAAGAGCACAGCCCCCTTGCGCAGGCAGAGAGAGACCGAGGGAGGAGAGATAGAAAACGGCCAACAAGATTAGTTTGCGACGTTTAAATTCCTCAAAAAAAGTCTGGGTCTATTTTACTAAAGTCGATGCTGACAACGCTCGTTGCCACAAGTGCAACAAGACATTTGCCAGTAATGTATAAGCGCTGGTACTTGTCAATGTGGCTGGCGGGGAGCAGCTAACGTTATAGCTCCGAGTAGAATAATGGCCGACAATCCGGAGGTAAATAAACGAACGAGAGCTTCTGATTGGTGGTAAGAAGAAGAGGTGGAGGGGGAGCTCCAGTAGCTCACCGCGTACCTCGAGCGCTATTTCGGCGCCGGGGACAACCGTGCTCGTCACGGATCTGGGGTAGCAAGTTCGATTCCCGGACAAAGCCGTAACTTTCTCAGAGTATCTTCCCCCCATTTGTACCCCCATTCAACCTGTTTCGGTCATTCTTGACCAGAGAAAAAGCGATAAACGCAAGAAGAGCCAGCGGAATGGCCAAAGTTACAAAAAAAAAAAAAAAGAAGAAGAGGTGGGTGCAAACGGTGGGACGTAATTGGCAGATCGACTGTCTGCCTCCGAATGTAACGTGACTACGTCACAGCCAAGAAAGGGAGCGCTGGATTTGTGAAAAACTCCCTGTTCCTAAACCACACGCTGTCAGTCATACCACAGTACTGGCAAAACGGGAGGAGGCTATAATAAAAACAAGCGCCCTTCATCCAAATCCACACACACCGGATTTCTTTTAACCAAAAAATGTATTATATATTATCGGAGCTATTAATAACGTTATCGGGTTTATCGGGATGACGTCATAATTGCTGATATCGGCCCGATAATTATCGGCCCGATAATTATCGTGCAAAGGGCTGGGCGATATGGCCTAAATATGATATCACGATATTTTCTGACCTTTCGGCGATACACGATACGCATCACGATGTTTTTATTTTTTCCCCCAAACAATTCATTATGAGGCTTACCCAGACAGTATTTGAGTTTGCAAGCTAACATTAAAGACAAAATAAAATACCCATGCATTTAGCATTTTTATATTATATATTAGATTTAGATTATTGGATTATTAGATTATATATTGCATATATTTAGCAATGAGATATTATATGATTTAGATATGAAATATGATGAATTGAAAATGGGGGACCCTGATGTAAACAAGACGAAAGTCTTTCTCTGGTCTGCATCCTCCAGTCCACTGTTGATTGTTGTTGTATTGAGCTGTACTGTATTGTACCTATGCTGCAATCTGTTAATAACGTTTATATTCATTCAGTCGGCAAACAGAATCATTTTGATTGACAGTCGCGTCTGCCAATTACGTCACATCGCTTGCACCCGCCCTGCTGTTCTTAGCACCAATCGGCAAGCGCGTATTAATTTTTTACTTCCGCTATTGGAGAGCTCAATGAAAACAACAATGGCAGCGGTAGCTCGCCGCGGCCGACGTTTAGCTTTTAGCTCTGCAGAATGACTAAACGACTGGAGGCATAATGATTTTACTGCAACGGATGTTATAATAAAAGCCTTTCCATACATCTGTCTGATTGAAAACGTTATTAACAGACCGCAGAATGGGCACAACGGAGTCAGCACGGGCTGAGATATGAACGGCTAATGCTTGCTATATCTAGGTCGACCTCGGTCGTTGCTATGTAAATACGCTGATGTTATTGAAAGTGTAACTATATAACGTCAATGCCACAAAACGAATGCCTTTGTTATCATAAGTAGTAACTTTTGATGCAGTAGTGTGTGTGTGGGGCGGCGCTGTTAAAAAGTTTCAACGTGTGGACCAGATTGACGCGACACAAGCCTCTTGGGCAAAACATCACGATATCCACGATACGTTTAAAAAGTGTATCGTTAATGAACTGTACCCGATATTTATATAATATCGTCATATCGCCCAGCCCTATCGTGCATCCCTAATTAACAGTAGTAGTAGTATTAACAGTAGTAGTAGTATTAACAGTAGCAGTAGTATTAACAGTAGTAAAAAAGAAACGTTAATAAAGAACCTAGGAGGACTAACCCCTTGGATCAAATCTGAGGTCACTAGTCTCGGGGTTAACATAGATTCAGAACTGAACTTCAATTCTCATATTAGCAAAGTAACGAAAACGTCGTTCTTCCATCTCAGAAATATAGCAAAAGTACGACCATTTATTAATCAGAATGATGCTGAGAAGCTAATTCATGCATTCATATCTAGCCGGTTAGACTACTGTAATGCACTTTTCACAGGTCTCCCTAAGAAAACCACAGAGAGGCTTCAGCTAATCCAAAACTCCGCAGCCCGACTGCTAACTAGAACCAAAAGGAGAGAGCACATTAGTCCAGTCTTAGCTGCTTTACACTGGCTTCCTGTAACATTTAGAATTGACTTTAAGGTCCTTCTCCTTACATACAAAGCTCTAAATGGACAGGGACCTAGCTACATCACCAACACTCTAATAAATTACACGCCAGCAAGAACACTGCAATCATCAGCTGCTGGACTACTAGAGGCTCCCAGAAACAGTCAAAAAAGGATCGGTAATGCAGCCTTTATCAACTATGCCCCAAAACTGTGGAACAAACTACCCCAAAACATCAGGGAAGCCAACTCACTAGACATCTCTTTGCTCAGGCATTTCAATGACTTACCTGCACTATTCTTACCCTGCCTAATTTTCTATGCTAATTTTATCTTATTTTACACTGCCTATCAAATTCATGTGTCGATTATATGACTATTTTTAAACTGAATAATTTTAAACTATTTTTCACACTTTTTACTGTAACCTTGCTATTTACATTTTTTACTGTTGTTGTATGTCCGTTCTATTTTATAATTTTTAGACTATTTTTAAACTTAATCATTTTAAACTACTTTATTATTTGTATTACTGAATAGAGAGCCTATTAGGATGCTAGATCCTAATGTGAAACACTGTGATTTACCATACCCTGCTATGTTCACCCATGCCTGTATTTTTACTGTTGTGAAGCACTTTGAACTGCAACCTCTGTATGAAAAGTGCTATACAAATAAAGTTATTATTATTATTATTATTATTATTATTAACACTTTGAGCGCCACTCGCGGCTAATCTCGGGTTTACGATTGTGACATTGAAAGCCACGTCACGGCTTTTCTCGGATTTAAATTTTTTTTTTGCGATCTGAAATCATATTGCATCACGCGAGCCTACCGTTGGAGATCCAGGGGCCGCCGGCGATCAGATGTGAAAAAAGCGCCCCCTATCATCTCCCAGATGGTAAATCACCCTTTTGGAATGGACTCAATGAAAATGGATGGGGAAAAAAAATATTCCAGTCCACATTTTCCAGTCCACTGATGCAGCCGGAGTTCATTCTGGAGTATCTGAGCCGTGGCGATCATGGGTTATACTGTACACACGTTGGATCAATATACTTATCGATTTTTTCGAATGGTGATCAGGAATTGGAATATACCATTTGGATACCATCTGATGTCAGGTAAGGAATCTATGTTATCAGTGTTAGGATAATCAGACTCGTTTTCATGGAGATATAAGCGTTTCCACTATATGTGATATGGCTGTTTCACTGTAAAAGCCATGTGCGCACACATATACTATCGACCATCTAGCGTTTATTTGAAAACGATTCATAAATAGACCGACAAATGATAACGTTCTGGAATATTCCAGTAAAAGGCGTTTATCATGGAATGTGTTGTTTTTTCTTCGAAACAGAATGGTTTTCAAAATGCTATAAAAAGGAAACGAAGCGATAAAAACACAATCTGCTTTGCCAATGTTGACTGGAAAATGATTCTTTGATAAGCGATGGGCAGATTAGACACATAGCATCATTTAAAACATAGATTAGGTGATATTAACGTTACATGGGCCGTGGACCGTGGCATCAACGGGGTAAAAAGGAAAACACGGCCCGGCACTGAAAGTGTTAACAGTAGTATTAATAGTAGTAGTAGCAGTAGTAGTAGTAGTAGCAGTAGTAGTGTAGTTACCCTTGCAGGGCAGCGTAGGATCTTCTCTTCTGTGTCCTTCAGAGCCACGCCGTACTCGTGGACATCATCTGACACCACGACCATCTGGAAGGACAGACGGAGATATAGATAGGAGAGACAATGACATATATATTATTATTACAGTGGTTTACTTTCTCTCTGGAAGTAGAAAAGGTAACTACTGCGCTCAGACAGGTGCGTAGTCCAAAAATAGTAAATCACAATAAAGGTGGTAGGGGCCGCACTCAAGGAATATCGTTATTTTATTTTAATAGGCACAATTTATATACTGTACGCACAAAACGTTTTCGACCGTCCGGCCTTCATCAGTCTGTAATGAATAGTTGCAACAAACAAGCCTTAACTAGGCTGTGATCGACAACATGCAGGTGGAAACAATCAGTAATTAGCAACAGGCTAGGTTGACATCATGACAGGTGGAAATAATCAGTAAATAGCAGGGCTGCGTCTATACTTTTACCAACCAATTTCCAGTTCCGCGTTCGCGTTCTGCGATCTGATTGGCCACTGATGTTTCTGGTCATGTGACATGTGCGCCAATCGCGTGACGCCTGTTTCTGCGCCTATTTCCGCCTCTAACAGCCTGCAAACGTTGGGTTATGGCTATAACCAAGTTCTGTTAGTAGTGGTGACGCTCGGCGTCACTCACGCACTGCACCTCGCTTGTGCACGCGCACTGAATAAAATTCCACAAATGTACCTTTATCCCAATATTCGTCTGACCACACCCCTCATCAGCTTACCTTCATAAGCAGGTGTGTGGCCACCCGCTCGCCTCCTTCCCAAGCTTTCACCACAAGGTGAGATCAAGGGCTGCAGCGGCGTCGGACGCCGAGCGTCACCACTACTAACAGAACTTGGTTATAGCCATAACCCAACGTTCTGTATCGTATGGCTCTCGCTCTGCGTCACTCACGCACAAGGGAGGCCGAGCGAGAGCCATCGGCCGACAAATACACCCCGCTGAGGCCCCCCACAACCATCAGATCAGGGAGGACCGAGCCCCCCCGACCCCCCCTAATGGAGGGCACCCCCCCTATTGGGGGATCACGGGAGAGCGACGGACCCGACCGTGCGAAGAGGCACTCAAGCAACTCAACGCACAGGGTGAGCCTGACCCCACGACTACCCACACGCACAACCTGCATGCCACCCGGGAACGAACGGAAGGAACGACCTCGTTACTGCCCTCAGAATCACGGGGTCAAGAGCAAACTCAACCCTGTGGCAAGGCCGTAGCAGCGGAGCGCGAAGGAAGACCCATACCCACCAAAGGGACTGGACCCCCTGGAAAACGGGGGCCCGGAGAAGTCCATGATGCCAGCATCAAGACCCCACCAGGTGGTCACTCAGTGACCCCGCCCCCCACATCGCCAGCGTATTCGGACAAAGGCCCCTCAACCCGGGAGTTGACACTGCACCAACACACCAGAGAACCAACCACCCAGTCGTTACCCTATGCGGTAGTTGGTCCCATAACCCCTCAAGAAAAAACTCCAAACCGTACCTGCGGCACTACCGCAGTACCAGTGTTTCAGTTTCCAACAGGGTTATCCGGGGCCTACGGGTCGACGAAACATTACTTCGGACCGGGCCCGGCGATACGGGGAGCACAGGGTCCCCCGAGGAGGTCAAAGACCACCCCAACAGGCCCCTCTTCGCCATGCGTAAGAGAAGAGCGAAAGAATGGAGAACCAGCCCCAAGCACCCCGTACTTGGTATTCCCAGGAGGTCTCCCAATCAAGTACTAACCAAGACCAACCTGCGTAGCGGCCGAGATCGGGCGTGTACAGGTTGGCACGGCCGTAAGCCATTACGACAGTGTAGAATACAACGTACCCAACAAGGGTCTCCATAGCGCCTAACCCTGTGACACCCGGACCGACCTGGCATTTCTCCCCCTGGAAAAAGCCCAAGTCCCTCAGGGTACCAGAACAGCAGATCTGCATCCCCGGCGGACAACGGGTTCAACTGATCCGGACCAGCGTGACCAGAACCAGTCCCGTGCCCTAACCACGCCGACATGCCAACTCCAGGAGAAGGGGCAGATATGCGTGTTGATCTTAAACATGAAAAGAAGGCGCCACCCAGACGTTCGGTGTGAACCGCGCCCGGTGGCCCACCCCCAGGGCGTGAGACCCTTCTACGTATGTTCAGATCCATTCCGTCATCATCCCCTGATATGAACGAGAATCCGTCGACAACCAACACAGGTCGTCGGAAGAGGGAAAAAAACCCATCCCAGTTGCTTTATAAAAACGCTGTTTTAACCCCAAGCAACCAAGGCGCGCCAGTCAGTTGCTTGATGTCCAACAGAACATCCCGAGCTAGCACTACGTGTGCGTCGGGCATATCCACATCAATAATAGGCTATTTAGACCTTTCATTGAATCCCCAAGGCGCCCAGGGGAACGACAAGAGGGGTGAGGTGCATCCTAACCCCAACTCTTTCTAATAACAAAGAAAGAAGCATCAACAGCATAAACCCAAGCTGCACAGCCGGGAGTAAAAACTGTTTACATTTTTACATCCAGTCACCCCTTATTTAGAGGGCATAGACCGAAATGTCCCAGAAAGCCTTCCCACATGAGTCGTAGTATGAAAAAGACATGTCAACTGTGAGTCACGTGACCAACTGACTCAAGTTTTACACATAAATCGAGCGTAGCAGACCCGTAAGCCCTACGCTCTAACCCGACACTTTAACACCACAGACCTTACGTAAAGATCTAACTCACGGAAGCCGTCGTCATAGCAACGTATATGCTATGACGGGGGAAACCCCGCACACGACTCCTGTTTGTAATAGGAGCTGTGTCACACACCCCCCCCCCCCCCCCCCCCCCTCCCCCGCCAAGTCGTTGAACGGCTCGGCCCTGACTGGCTCAACAGGAAATGAGAAAAAATCCCCTTGACCAATCAAGTGGGAAGGAGGGGTTTATTCGGCACCCCCTCACAAAAAAACCTTTTTCCCTACACACAATAACAACTGTAGCATTTTGAGACCTTTGGTAGAACGCTAATGTATAGCGTAAGCTAATACAATGCCCGCTACCCACAGACTGTGAACAGGATTTATAACAAAACCAAGTCGTGTGTGTGTGAATCCTACACCCGCCTTCTATGTTGTACATAGAAAAAACACTGACAGAGAGTATAACGGCTAGGCCGTGGAACGTGTGTATATGAGTATTACTGCAACCAACACAACAGTGTTGCGGATCAACATTACTTTGCTTAAGCAACAGATCATACAACCAGCTTCTACCTGCATGTGGAGCGTCAGGCTAAGATAGAACCTTTCTATGACTGAGTGTATGCTTGCAGACCTTGCTTAATCTCATAACACGAACGTAACTCATCCCTCAATGTAAACAATGCAGATTCACATTTCGCAACCTCATCATATGTATTGTTGAAGAAACACACAGTTTGTTTGGCCAAATAATATAGTCCCCCTTTAAGGGGACTTTTTATTTATTCTAGGCACAATTATCATGAAGGCCGGGGAGGGTATAGAGGGGACCACAGGGGGAAAGTCACGTCTCAGCGGCGTCTGCTGCCTCGTGCCGCTCGGGTTTTGCCACCCCGAGAAGCCCCGGAGGGACGGTAGGTAATCGGCTGCTGGTCTCGTCGTTCCCTACCGTCTCCTCCGGTCGTGGATGGGCCGGCGGCAGCAGAACCACCGTCTCTCCTCCTGGCCTTCTTGGACGGGCCAGCAGTGGCGGCGGAGGCAGTGGTAGGCACGGCGGAGGGAGATCGACGTCGTGGAAGCCTTCTGACTCCACCGGCAAGGACGGGAGGCGGAAAATGGGGTTGGAGAACGGATCTCTCCTCTGCCATCTCTCTGCACGTTGAGGTCATCAGCTGCAGGGCCTTCCCGAATAGTCCAGCATCGGAGAGGTTGGCCGTCAGAAGAGGGGCTCTCTTCTTCTCTGGCACTCGAGCCTGCTCCAGCCAAAGATGGCGCTGGTTCAGGGTACCCAGGGCGCGCACTTTCCCAGAGGCTATGGCCTGCACCTGGGTAAGATGCAGTACAGCTCCTGCCGACTGGGTGATCTGATCGCGTTGCACCTCGGTCAGATCCGTGCCACTCATCATTATCCCCGATACAAATCTAACCAGCTGCGCGATGTTAGAAGCAGCAGCCAGCGACTGTGTACCAGCGATAAATGACTGGTCATCCCAATATGCCAATCGCCTAGCCGATTTTCCTTGGAGAACCGGCTTGCATAACGGCTCCCACACCACATCCGGACAGAGGAGAGCGGCCATCGGCCTATCAAGCCGTGGCACGCCCTCTCTCATACCTTTGACCAACCCCGCCACCCGCGTAACTGGTACGTAGGCGGGGGTAAGTCCCATGATGTGAGACACCACCTGGCCCCGACGAACATAGGCCCCCATCGAGGGGAAAATGGGTAGACAACGTCCACCCCTCTCACCGGGCGACGCTGCCAGAGATGACCTATGAGATCATCGGGGACAGGAGCAGGCAATGGCTGCAGCACGCCGTTTGCAGCGGCAGCTACCGCCATGAGCTCGGGGAACAAAGCCCGCAGTTCCCCCTGCTGACTTTCCTCCACCGAACCCGCATCCCTCACATGCAGCAGGCTTCGACCGGTTGAGGAGCCACAGTCTGATGTGGCTGATAGCAGGGCATCCTGCCGATGAGGCCGAGGTGGTTCCCCGACATCCTCGAACAAGGCGCCCCAAGGAGACATTTCTCCCCCCTCCAGTGTTACCTGGACAGGAGGGATACTCGCCTCCACAGGGCCTTCAAACAAGAATCCGTCCGACTCTTCCATGTAATCCTCAGTTTCCATCGGGCATGCAGAGACCGACGCATCCTCGCTGGGCTCCAGCAATTCCCCAAACCCAGGCCGTTCGCGCCTGCAGGACACCATCTTGCGACGTGAACGGGCAGACGCGAAAAGTTTGCGTCGCAAATCCTCCGGAACCAAAGGAACCGGCCGCTCACGAACGGACGATTCCCCGGAACCAGAGTCGGGATCAGGCCACCGCCGGGGCGGCGGCACCGATGCACCGGCTCCTCGGAGAGGCAAACTACCCATCGGCTGTCTCCTGGGCTGGGCTGGTAACCATGAAAGTGGCAGCAGCCCCGCACCAGCGCGCACGACAGAGGCGGGAATGGAGAACCGCTGGTGAAGAGTGGGTCTACTCTCAGAGGTAGACATTATGACTTAGATTTTCCTTTCGAATAGTTATGAGAGAAGAAAAATATAAGCACAATGTAAACACGCCTCAACTCTCTTCAACTAGCAACACGTCAAGTGGGGATCTCTCCAAGGCACTTCCTTGTGGTGAAAGCGAAGAAGGAGGCGAGCGGGTGGCCACACACCTGCTTATGAAGGTAAGCTGATGAGGGGTGTGGTCAGACGAATATTGGGATAAAGGTACATTTGTGGAATTTTATTCAGTGCGCGTGCACAAGCGAGGTGCAGTGCGTGAGTGACGCGGAGCGAGAGCCATACGATACAGAACTACCTAACGCCTAGTTTATCACTGGTTAAGCTTAGGCGACTCTTTCGAAGTTGGTTAAGGTTAGAGTTTGGAATCAGGGCTGGTGTTCTATCGCCCTGCTCTAAGACAAACTCTAACCTTAACCAACTTCGAAAGAGTGCCTAAGCTTAACCAGTGATAGAAACAGACGTCACACGATTGGCGCAGATGTCACATGACCAGAAACGTCAGTGGCCAATCAGATCGCGGAACTGGAAATCGGTTGGTAAAAGTATAGACGCAGTAGGGCTAGATTGACTGGTAGATATTTCATCACAGTGACCATGAATGCGTAATGGCTATACGCATGAAACAATATACACATATTACAATATAACATTTAAAAGTCTGTATGGAAATCAATTGTAGCACATTGGGAGTATCAGGTTGTTTAGACCGTTCATAAATCAGAGCACTAGTCATTGAGTGTTTATACAGTCGACAGGTTAGTAGACTAAGACTCCACCTACAGGAATGGAGCCAAATTAAACTCTTGGTTCAGACCAGATGGAAACATCGATGGGAGCCGATGAATCCAGACACATTCCTGCTGCAACAGGAGTCGTTCACGGTCGCCTCCCCTTCTATTAAGATATACCGTCTCTAAACCTACACACTTGAGGTCACTGATTTTATGATCCATTTCGTTAAAATGTCGTGCCACGGGAGAATTAATGTCAGCCCGCTTTATATTGCTTCTGTGTTCGTTCAATCTGATTTTTAATTTGCGGGATGTCTGTCCGATATAGTATTTTTTACACTGGCAGAATAATAAATATACTATGTGTGTGGAATTACACGTTATTAGAGATCTGATCTTGTAATTCTTCCCAGTGTGGGAGTCGTAGAATGTGTTTGTTTTGATCATGTAGCTACAAGATGTACATGATGCTCTACATGGGAAGCTTCCATAAATAAAAGGCTCTGGCCTTGAATATGAGTCCGCTCTAACGAGGCGGTCCTTCAGGTTAGTAGCCCTTTTATGCGTGAAGTGTGGAGGGTGGAGCGGTCATTTAACCCATTCCATGCCAATCACGAGTATAGTCGGGTTTTAATCGTTATTTCTTTTATTAGCGATAGCCATTCATTTTCATCCATCCAACCTGATGTTATCGTTGGGAATGGGTCTGAGCTCGCAAAAGGGCAAATACCGCCGCCTATCGTCTCCCGGATGGTATTGCACATCATTGGATTGGATTGACTGGGACTGTGCATCAAACACAAACTAGGTGGTGTAGTGGGCAAGGCGCTCGCCACCAACGCTGGAGACGCTGGGTTCGAGCCCAGCTCTCGGCGTTGCTACCAGCTTGGCTGGTCGCTCATACTAACACAATTGGCAGTGTTAGGGGTGGGAAAGCTGGTGGGTGGGTCCTGGGCGTTGTAAACAGAAAAAAAAACTCCTACAGTTCGGTCGGGGCGCCTGCTCAGCGAAGGAAGGATCTGGAGGGAGGTAGTGTGACCTTCCACACGTTACATTCTCCCAGTGAGAATCTGCGCTGCCAGGCTGGCTGCCAGCTGGATAGCATGTGATAGTCTCCGGCCTCCCGGACCAACAGTAAGGGGGGGGGGGGTGCGCAACAACCAGGAAGGGAGTTGGGAATTGGCATAACGACTAACAGTGGGATGGGAGAAAAATCAGAAAAAAGGGGGGGGAAAAAGATAACCGGTCCAGGTTTTACTTCTTGGGCATGCAGCTGGATACTATTGCATTGACTGGGGGGACTGGGAGCATCGTGGATTATGTCTTTTGGACTATAACGTTGGATCAATGGACGCGATCGATATTTGGAATGGCGATCAGGAATTGGATTAATCTTTTTGCATGACATCAGATGTGAGGTAAGGCCTTTATGTTACGAATCTTGGGGTAATCAGATGTTCCTTTCTCTGCCATCGGAGCGTGCGTGCGTGCGTGTGTGCGTGTGTGTGTGTGAGGTTCACGCCGACCAAAGTACGGAGAAGTGATTTTTCAGACCCCGCTTCTCTTCGTGCATGAGGACACATATACTATCGATAATCTAGCATTTATTTGAAAACTATTCATAAATCAAGCGACAAATGGCACGATTTCTAAGGAAATACATTTAAGCTCGATTTGCTGGAGTTTATTGAGATGAGACAGAATGCTCTAGAAATATATTGATATTCATCACGGTATAAAATGGAAATGTATGTATGAAAAAATTATCTGTTTCGTGCATGTTGACTGGAAGCAACTCATTGACGACCACTGTGTTATTTAGATCTATTGCTATTATATTTTATGTTTTAAGTACTCGCAAATAAGTCCTATTCTCCATTGAATAAAGCGTTGGCACCGAAGGGCCATCAGCAGAGGGCGCTGTTGGCCCTGAATGAGTTAAGGAATAGAAATCTGATGATAGAATGTGCCAGTGTTTCAAGACTGTGGACTTAATAACGGAACTAAATGGATCATAAGTCAGGACATAATTGATGGTGCCTGGTGTTCTGTTTCTTTCTTTCTTTCTTATGGAATAGTTATTTTCTTTCAACTTGATTTACAGTGGCCATGGCAGAGTTAAGACACTGCTTTGGGCCCTTTTCACCAAATCTTCCCAACATACTCTCACTTTCGGAGTGGAACTCCTCCTGAGAGCTACAGATACTGAGTCTGTATAATTGACTGACAGGCAGGCTTTTCTTTAAGGGCACCGGGTGGTGACGAGAAAACTGTAGGAGGTTGTTTTTACTTTCTCTCTGGACACACATTTCAAGGTTACTGTGTTGGCTGCTTGAACAACATTGAAGGTGTTGGCTCCAATAAGACTGTGCGCTTTGTAGTTTAGTCCAGAGGGATGAGTCCAGTAGGACAGGAGGGAGGACAGACAGAAACACAGACAGACACAGAGAGACAGACAGAGACACAGAGAGACAGACAGACAGACACAGAGACACAGACAGACACAGACAGAGACACAGACAGACACAGAGACAGACAGAGACACAGACAGACACAGAGAGACAGACAGACAGACACACAGACAGACAGAGACACAGACAGACACAGAGAGACAGACAGACAGACACACAGACAGACAGAGACACAGACAGACACAGAGAGACAGACAGACAGACACACAGACAGACAGAGACACAGACAGACAGACACAGAGACACAGACAGACACAGAGAGACAGACAGAGACACAGAGAGACAGACAGACAGACACACAGACAGACAGAGACACAGACACAGAGACACAGACAGACACAGAGAGACAGACAGAGACACAGACAGACAGACAGACAAACAGACAGACAGACAGACAGACAGACAGGAGAGAGACAGACAGACAGACAGGAGAGAGACAGACAGATAGACAGACAGACAGACAGGAGAGAGACAGACAGATAGACAGACAGACAGACAGACAAACAGACAGACAGACAGACAGACAGACAGACAGACAGACAGACAGACAGACAGACAGACAGACAGACAGACAGACAGACAGACAGGTACCTTGCCCAGCTGCTGGTGGACACTCAGGTTGTACATCATCACTATCCCATCAACCACCTCCAGCAGGGACTTCTCTGTGATTGGCTGGTCTGGCTCTTCCAATGGTCGCCCCAGCAACAAGCCATCGTTACCATGGCTACCCTCAACTTGAGAGTGGAGGAGAGGAGAGGAGAGGAGAGAAGAGAGGAGAGGAGCGTGGAGGAGAGAAAACAACAAGATGAGAAAAGATGGACAAGAAAGTCTGGGTTAAAGGTCATGTGTCAGGGGCCCTCAGCTAAATGTGTCACATGGTTTCCTTTCGTCTGGATAATTGGAATCCAACTTTCTTTCCTTTTATTCAACACGCTCTGGGCCAACAACTGTGCTGCTGTACAATATAGTACAATTAGATGCTCAATTACACCACATACCACATGTGATCAGATTTAGTCCAGAGACCATCATCTGGTCAGATTTAGTCCAGAGACCATCATCTGGTCAGATTTAGTCCAGAGACCATCATCTGGTCAGATTTAGTCCAGAGACAATCATGTGGTCAGATTTAGTCCAGAGACCATCATGTGATCAGATTTAGTCCAGAGACCATCATCTGGTCAGATTTAGTCCAGAGACCATCATGTGATCAGATTTAGTCCAGAGACCATCATCTGGTCAGATTTAGTCCAGAGACCATCATGTGATCAGATTTAGTCCAGAGACCATCATCTGGTCAGATTTAGTCCAGAGACCATCATGTGGTCAGATTTAGTCCAGAGACCATCATCTGGTCAGATTTAGTCCAGAGACCATCATCTGGTCAGATTTAGTCCAGAGACCATCATCTGGTCAGATTTAGTCCAGAGACCATCATCTGGTCAGATTTAGTCCAGAGACCATCATGTGGTCAGATTTAGTCCAGAGACCATCATGTGGTCAGATTTAGTCCAGAGACCATCATGTGGTCAGATTTAGTCCAGAGACCATCATCTGGTCAGATTTAGTCCAGAGACCATCATGTGGTCAGATTTAGTCCAGATACCATCATGTGGTCAGATTTAGTCCAGATACCATCATGTGGTCAGATTTAGTCCAGAGACCATCATCTGGGAAGACTTTAGTTGTTAGATGGTACCAGCTGTACCCACCATGGCGCTCAGGGGTGTAATGCCGGTAAAAACCAGGGGAAGATGTGACCCGGCACGGTGCAGGCCGTCTTGTTAAGATGTGACCCGGCACGGTCCAGGCCGTCTTGTTAAGATGTGACCCGGCACGGTCCAGGCCGCCTTGTTAAGATGTGACCCGGCACGGTCCAGGCCGCCTTGTTAAGATGTGACCCGGCACGGTCCAGGCCGTCTTGTTAAGATGTGACCCGGCACGGTGCAGGCCGTCTTGTTAAGATGTGACCCGGCACGGTCCAGGCCGTCTTGTTAAGATGTGACCCGGCACGGTCCAGGCCGTCTTGTTAAGATGTGACCCGGCACGGTCCAGGCCGTCTTGTTAAGATGTGACCCGGCACGGTCCAGGCCGTCTTGTTAAGGAGCTCACGATTCCTCAGAAACCCCCCAAAATGTTGCGCAATTCCGAAATAGGTCAAAATGGAGATATTGGCAATTTTGAGTGCTTTGAAATATTCTCTATATGGCTCCTTATTCGCAAATCTTAATACGACTTGTAAATATGTAAATTATTGTTAGATTGTCCGACAGTATTATTTTCCTCGCTGTGTGAAAAAACTACAGTTGCGTCTGAGGGGAGTGGCCACTGGCTGAGTGTGTGGGAGAGGAGACGCATAGAAATGAGAGGCTCAAACAAGGGACTAAACATGTTTCGCAATTATGCCACAACAATGGTGAACACCCCACCCACAGCCGTAAAATAATGTGAATCCCTAACCTCCTTCAAAACCGCTCTCAAAGAGCACCTACGGGAGGCTGCAATTCGAAACTGGCCCCCGTAAATGTCCAATTCCCCCCCCCACCCACCCACCCCCTCCTAATATACACAGGGATTAAAGCAAAAAAAATTCTCCTGACTGAACTTTTTTTCAGGCCAAGTCATATTCTTATTTTAACACTTTGGTTGCCTAAGGTTAAATTAATGATATACCATAGATTGCCAGCGCTATTTGTCTATGGAGAAAGTCCCCTTCTTTGCAGGGCTATAACTTTTTAAATTCTATTGCTACATTGCCATTATTAGGGCCCATTCAAAGTCCTATATGTATTGTTCATTGTGTAGCAACGTTAAACTTTTTCATTCACATATTCATAGTAAAGTATGGTCTAATGTATAAGTATGTTTTCATCTCTTTCTGCAGCTTTCTCCAGAACGTGATATATAGCCCCAAATGCATTATATTGATGATGAAATACAGTTTGATGGCAATCAGCGTGATATAAAAAATTCCAACTAGACGTACTTCTAGAAGTTACTACACGTCATCTGATGTTGACCGGATGGGCGAGGGGGCGTTTATAATTCCGTGGGCAGCGTTATACCAATCATCTAATGTGGGTCAAATGTTGATAATATCAGTTATTATCGAAGACGGTAACGTTACACGCTGAAACTCACCCCAGTCTCCGCGCGCCGTTGGGCGATCATCGTCGAGTAGAAATTTTATCATTATGGGATATATTATTACCCGGTCCATCTCCAGCTTGTATAATGGTATATACGTCCAAATCATGTTGTTTATCGAGTTATTGGCAATCGATCGCTATGTAGTGTGACGAGCTAGAGTGCCGGAACCTATACCGAGTGCCCGGAAGTAATATGGCCGACCAGCAAAACCTCTACTGCGCTTCCTGTTAAGCGGTTGCGCCGATCGGCCACCAGATGGCGCTCCTGAACCGCCAGAGAGCTCAGTGGGTCCTGCTGGTGGATCTCAGGCCAGCGGAGGGACATTATGAATCCGATCGCAGATTTTTGAAATATTGATATAAGGACGCTGTACAGCGTCCCCCGGCACCTTTAGCATGGCCAGGAAAGACGTCTAAAGACGGGTCCCGGCACTCAAAGTGTTAACCTCCACTGTATATATTTTTTTAATAGCGTTAGCGTTTTAAGGGAGCCTACTTGTAGAGCCTACTGTCCTGACTGTGACTATATACCCTACTGTTGTGGTTGTTGTGCCAGGCAGGGAGGCTGTGTGCTGGAGAGGGTGAATGCAAGTCTTGTGGCTAGCTTCTGATTGATGGCGAGCTAGCACCCCTTTCCCATTACTTTGAACCATGAACTAAACGGCTTGTTATCATACAAACAAGGGACTAAACTCGTTTTGCAATTATGCCACAACAACAATGGACAGTCTCCTCCCCACCGTTTGTATATATTTTTTACCACCCACCCACCCCCTCCTAATGTACAGTCTCCTCCTCATCATATGTATATATTTACTGTTAGGATCTCTGTGGGTAACAGTACTGTATATTTGCATATCGTATATGTGACAAATGTAACAGTACTATATACCTGTATGTCATGTATGTCCCTATGTCATAAATGTCATGATGTCATGTATGTTGTGTATGTCATAAATGTCACTATGAATTGAAAATGGGGGACCCTGATGATGTAAACAAGACAAACGTCTTTCTCTGGTCTGCATCTCCTTAACAATTGTGTGTATTGCTACTGGATTTACCAGATCCAGAGTGAATGAATGAATGAATACTTTATTTAATACACAAGACCCTCTTCTTGGGACCAAGTAAGGTTTCGTCGATAATCCAATGTACAGTTACCCCCTCCCCCCACCTACCCAACCTCCTCCAATGTACAGTTTCTTCGTCAAATGTATATAGACTATTTTTGTATCACAAACAATACTGTATTTGTAAATCTGGTATGTCATAAATGTATAGATGTAGCAGTATTGTCTATCTGTATGTCATGTATGTCATATATGTTATGATGAATTGAAAATGGGGGATCCTGATGTAAACAAGACGAAAGTATTTCTCTGGTCTGCATCCCCTTATAACAATTGTGTGTATTGAGCTGTACTGTATTGTACCCATTCTGCAATCTGTTAATAAAATGTTCAATCAATCAATCAATATTTAACAGATTGCAGAATGGGTACAATACAGTACGGCTCAATACACACAATTGTTAACACTTTGATTGCCCAACCCGAGTTTTCTCGGGTTTACCCCCCCGCGGGTTGAATGCCCATCACGACATTATTCGTTTTTTCTCGTTTTATTTTTTTTATTAGCGATCTGAATTCATATTTCATCAACCGAGTCTACCGTTGGTAAATCAGCCACCCCAGGCGCTCAGATGTGAAAAAAGCACCCCCTATCGTCTCCCAGATGGTAATTCACCCTTTTGGATTGGACTCAATGAAAATGCATGGGGGAAAAAAACCCGGACTCCACATTTTACTTACGCATGTAACCGGGGCCGATCAGCTTCATGATGGACCCTCAGCACAGCGTGTATACGCTGTTTTACAGTATACGCGTGGGATCAATAAAGGATCGATTTTTGGAATTGTCGATCAGGAATTGGAATAATCCATTTGGATACCATCTGATCTCAGGTAAGGACTCTATTTTACCAGTATTAGGATAATCAGACCTTTTTTCACGGAGATATAAGCTTTCCCCCTATATGTGATATGGCTGTTTTGACTGTGCGAGTGATCAGGAAATAAGAGAATCGATTTACAGCTTGCGGCACCAGCGTGCATACGTACACATATACTATCGATAATCTAGCGTTTATTTGAAAACGATTAATAAATAGGCCGAACAATGACAACGTTCTAGAATATTACAGTACATCAGCGTTTATCAGGGATTCTTTTTTTTTCTTCTTGAAAACGAGGGCTTTTCAAAATGCTATAAAACGGAAATGAACCGATAAAAAAACAATCCGCTTCGACAATGTTGACTGGAAATGGGTCATTGATAATGCGACGGGCAGATTAGACACATAGCCATAATTTAAAACATAGATTAGGCGATATTAACGTTAACATTGAAGTGGTTGCTGGGCATTCAAGGGGGTAAAAAGGAAAACACGGCCGGCTCTGAAAGTGTTAAGGGGATGCAGACCAGAGAAAGACGTTTGTCTTGTTTACATCATCAGGGTCCCCCATTTTCAATTCATAATGACATTTATGACATACACAACATACATGACATCATGACATTTATGGCATAGGGACATACATGACATACTACAGGTATATAGTAATGTTACATTGTGACATATACGATATGCAAATATACAGTAATGTTACCCATAGATCCTGACAGAGATTATACATATGATGGGGAGGAGACTGTACATTAGGAGGAGGGGGTGGTAGAAAAAAGATACATACGGTGGGGAGAGAATATACGGTGGGGAGGAGACTGTCTACACAGATACACCTGTGTGATGTTGCTACGGAGTTAAGCTAATTAAAGGATACTCACAACCACAACAGGGGACTCACGTATTTGTACTGTGAAGTAACACGACAATGACAAATGTGTTGTTTCTGTTTTTCTTTTTGACATAGTTGAGGAACATGTTAACAACTCACCACTACAGCCCGCAGTAGCCTAGCCAGTCTCTTGAAACGCCGCTATCTTCAAACTTCCATTCCTCTCGAAACTTTCTTTTGTTGGGTGGTGCCGCTCATCCTTTTCGTCTGAGAACACTGCGGTGGGTTTTCTTTTTAGTGGCCGGCTTACTCCTTCCATTTAATCGACGCTATTAAGCTAACGCTAGCTAATCGGTATAGCAGCGTTACAGTGGAAGCAGGTGGTGGATGTGACGTCGGTAAACAAGGAGAGTTGACGTGCGAGGCTGCAAAAAAGGCGACTCGTAAAAACCAAAACACACCGCAGTTTTAATTATTTTACATGACTATTTTGTTACCCTGCCATGTGGCAAACAGACCTCTCAGACCTCGCAAATGTCACTCACCCAATAGCCTCCAGCTGCAACCGCAGAGCGAGCAGCGCAATCCTGTCTCTCGAGTCGCTGAGTGATGACTGCTTGGCGCGGCCGCGCCGCAATAGAAAAAAATTCCCTTTTTCATGATATTTGGCGCCTCTGATTGGCTCAATTTTGTTTCAATCTGTATGCATCTACAAATCATATTATACCAGGTAGCCAATTCCGTCAGACTGCAAATCAAATTGATGGATCTCCCAATCAAATTAACGGAAATCCGTCTGGAGACAGAACGCTTTAATGCCTGTATACAGTTTCCTCCCGCTCTAATGTATATAGTTTCTGTTAGGATCTCTGTTAAACAGTACTGTATATTTGCATATCTTGTATGTCATGAATGTAACAGTACTGTATATCTGTATGTCATAAATGTCCAATGTCCAGGAAAGGTAGAATACTCACTGTCATCCTCTGTCCTCTGTTCAACTGCCAGGGTGCGAACTTTGACCTTTTCAGGCGGGGCCAGGGGTCGTCTGGGCGTCATGAGGCTGACCGCGGCGGTGCTGAGGAAGCGGTTGGCCCGGCCCAGAGTGGGAGAACTTAGCCAGCTGGGCCGTGCCAGAGCCCCGCCCACTGCCGCTCCAAAAGGCCTCTGATAGGACGACACAGGCAATTCAAATCAGACACACCGGGACAGGAAACACACTGCTCTCTCTGAGCTCTGCTGACAGGAAATACACGCTCTATAAGCGCTCTACATGGAAACACATGCTCTATAAGCGCTCTACATGGAAACACACTGCTCTCTCTGAGCTCTGCTGACAGGAAACACACGCTCTATAAGCGCTCTACATGGAAACACACTGCTCTCTCTGAGCTCTGCTGACAGGAAACACACGCTCTATAAGCGCTCTACATGGAAACACACTGCTCTCTCTGAGCTCTGCTGACAGGAAACACACGCTCTATAAGCGCTCTACATGGAAACACACTGCTCTCTCTGAGCTCTGCTGACAGGAAACACACGCTCTATAAGCGCTCTACATGGAAACACACAGCTCTATATAGGAGCTCAAATTGCATTTAAACACTTCCTGATCAAATTAGTTAATTTATTGCTCGAGGCATGTTGACACAGACCCAAGCTAGGAGGAACCAACTTACAACACTCTTTACTATGGCTGTCCCCTGTGAGAATATAACCCCTAACCCTGACAGCATTAGTGCCTTGCTCTACCCTTTGAGCTACACAGGGAATGGAACCCCTAACCCGACAGTATTAGTGCCTTGCTCTACCGATTGAGCTACATAGGGGATGGAACTCCTAACCATCAATATATAATTTGATATGAATTCCTCTTGTTTCTTTGAAGTTTACAGCTTTCTTTTTTGTGGCCATCTTGGTCTACATTTACATTTACATTTAGTAATTTAGCTGACGCTTTTATCCAAAGCGACTTACAAGTTCTGTAAGACAAGTCATCAGGAAGGGCACAACTCTATCAGCTGAGTAACAATGTTCATCAAAGTGTTGAGTGCTACAGTGTAGGTTAGTTTATATGATCTATATGATCACTTATTGTTTGTGTCTTGTAAGCCGATATGGGCTGGGCATACATCTGTATGTAAGTCACAAAAATAAAAAAAATAAACATCAATCAATCAATCAATCAATCAATCAATCAATCAATCAATCAATCAATCAATCAATCAATCAATCAATCAATCAATCAATCAATCAACCTAACCCTGGCAGTATTAGTGCCTTGCTTTACCCATTGAGCTACACAGAGAATGGAACCACTAACCCTTGCTCTACCTAATGAACACATGCACACACACACACACACACACACACACACACACACACACACACACACACACACACACACACATACATTACAGACATATACCCCCCTCAGAGTCACCACTATACCCCCCTCACCACCATACCGACCCCACCACCACCACCCTCCTCACTACTATACCTCCCTCACCATCACACCCCCCTCACCACTATACCCCCCTCACCACTATACCCACCCCCCCCTCACCACTATACCTGTGCTGCAGCACTCTCCTCATCCTCATCCAGGTCTTCCATGGAGGTAGCCTGGATCTCTGCTGGGTCGATGATGATGTTAGCTTTACTGGCCAGGTCATCTGGAGGACAGACAGAGGCAGTTATATTAAAACACACAAACAACTAGAAGAATGAACTCAGTGGAGTCCAAACCTCCGCCAAGGCTTAAAGGAACACGCCAACATTTTGGGAAATTGGCTTACCGTCTTCTCCAGAGAGAGACAAGGAGATAGATACCAGTTTCCTCTCTGTGCGTTCAGTAGAAAGCTATCTGGCTGCATGTTAGCCTAGCACAGCACAATGAATGGAAGCGGATAGTGCCGGTTAGCCTAGGCATTGTCCAACTAATTTTGTTCTAGATTTTGTTCAAATGTATCTTATATCCTGAATATATTCTAAATAGTTCTATTGTACTATATAAATATATTGAGTTTTCTGGATCCGTTATATATAAAATGATATCATCTGCATACAGGGATATTTTGTGTTTGTTATTATTAATCTCCAATCATTTAATGTTTGTATTGTCTCATACACATGATTGCAAAAAGCAAAGGCGCCATTGGACACCCCTGTCTTGTCGCTCTGGTTAAAAGAAAAAGGCATTAGTGATAACTGCTGCTTCAGGACTTTTATAAATTGATTTGATCCATTCAATAAAATTAGAGACCACATTAAATCTGTGTAAAACAGAGAAAATAAAATGTCATTCAACTCTGTCAAAAGCCTTCTCCACATTTAAAGATAGAGGCAGGGAAGAGCTTTGACAGGTGTTCAAGTAATTTATTGTAATTTATCAGCAAGTAGCTGGTCCAGACGGATTCATCTTCAGAAAATAGATTCAAGACTTTTTGCTAATAACTTAGTAATTAACTTATAATGGTGGTCCAGGAGACATGAGGAACAATTTATAGGGTCCTTGCCACCACAGTTGCCTTGGACCTTTATTTTTAGACATTAAATTAAATGTAGCCACACCTTGCTTTTGTAAATTTAGGTAAATTGTAGTTAAATATATTATAAAATTCAAGGCCTGGTTAATCTCTTTTTTGAATGATCTTAATCTCTTAAACCAGAGGGGTCCAGTACCGGACCCACAATGACATCACGCCATAAATCCATCTCTACAGAATGTATGAATTAATGTTGCGTATTTCTTTCAAACGTAGCCAAGAGTAAAGACACTAACCCTGTCAAAACAGCAGCCAAAGTGTATAACAAATAAGTTATCTTTCTCTGCAGAGACATACATTGTTGCGTCATCCGCATACATTTCCATGCATGCATTATTTAATACATAAGGTAAATCATTAACAAAAAATGTATAAAGCAAAGGACCAAGGCAACTTCCTTGGGGGACGCCACATTGAAGGGTTTCCATATCTGAAAGTGTCCCATTAAACAATACCCATTGTTGTCTGTTAACCAAGTAACTATTCATTAATTTAATAGAACATTCATTGAAATTATATGCTAATAGCTTCCCGAGTAGGAGCTCATGATCAATTATATCAAATGCTGCGCTAAAATCCAGAAGCACAGCACCCACAATTGACTTTCTGTCTATGTGTTTCAACCAGTTATCAGTAAGCGATGTTAGTGCTGTGCCTGTGGAGTAGCCAACTTTGCATGCTGGTGTTCCGAGTTAATGCTTTTTTTCTCAAAATATCCCTGAATTTGCATTTTACTTAATACAGGCAAGATACTCACAGGTCTACTATTTGGCCCATTGAAGGACTCCTTAATGTTTTTTGGCAGTGGAGCGACTTTTGCAATTTTCCATAACTGTGGATATACACTTCTCTCAAAACATAAATTAAAGATGTGACAAACTCAGCTGCTAGCTGCAGTAATTTGCCGTCCAGATTGTCAACACCACAGGGCTTATCAAACTTTAATATTAAATAAGATTTTCGGTTCCGGTTCCGGGTCGAGGATGGAGTAGTCGCTCATTGCCACGATGTGACTCCCGTATTTTTATATTTAGTCCTAAAAGCCTCTTTTTATATTTTCAACTCGGTTAAACCTTTTTGTATATACCCCCTTTATGTTTCTACCTATTTATTTTGGCTGCAAGAACCATAATGGCGACGAGAACACTGAGAAATGAATCCAAGAAGGACGACGCTCCCGCTGATATAATCGCCATTGCTGGGCTAATTGAAAAGCTCAGGCAGTCCTTAACCAACGAAATCAGCGCGTCCGCTGCCTCGCTCGAAACCAAACTCGACAGCCTCTGGACGTCGGTTAATGACCATGGCGAGCGTCTGACCTCCGTGGAAGATGGCTTAAATACTTGGACTGGCAGGGTGGACAATTAGGATTGGATGAGTCCGTTCATAGCGACCGGCCCAGTGACTTTTTTGCGGAGGTACTGGTTGAAATTCTGGGGAAGGAGGTCCTCCCTACGCCACCCGAACTGGACCGGTGTCACAGGGCCCTTACTGCCAAACCAGCACCCGGTTCCAGGCCTAGAGTGGTTATTGCTCGCTTACATCATTATCGAATAAAAGAGAAGATTATCTGGGAGGCACGGAAGAGGAGGGGAACGCTGAAATACAGAGGGAAACCAGTCCTAATCTTTGAGGACTACTGTCCTGAAGTCGTGGAGCAGCGTTCCTGCTACAAAGACGTCATGGGCCCCCTCTACAAGCGAGGACTCAAGCCGTCTCTTCAGTTCCCTGCAAGACTTATCACGACCGAAGACGGCGCAAGAAAACAGCTTTCATCGCCTGAGGACGCCGTGGACTTCTTGAAGACCCGGCGAAGGGAGGCCTCAACACCGGCCTCACCAGTACCAAACACGGTAGTAGCCTGATTTTGGGCCGTTAGCACTTCGCTATGGCTAATACGGCGAGCGTCATATCACTCTATATTTCTTCGTTCTTATAAATATGGTTGACTGTGTGACGTTAGGTGTCGCCTGGATGCTTTATTTAAAATGTTCTCGGCGTCTGACCTAAGGGGGAGTTGGCCTGTTCTGTTTTGTATAACTATTACATAATGCCACTTTATTTTTTTTTGTTTTTACATCCACTATGTGCTGGGGAGCTAAGTGCTAGCTTTGTTTAAATGACCTGTGACTTTTATGGGTGTCACTTACGCCTCGTCACGACTTGGCTTAATGCCTCCGTGATGCATTATTATTATTATTTTTTTTTTAACATATTTTATCGGACTGGGGTCTCATGGATCCATCAGCCTTCCAACTACGTTCTGCTAGCCACACACATGGCAAATGGTCGCGTTTGCGGCCAGATGCGTCATCATCTGCTGTTGACCGGCTAGGCCGCTAAAATGTCAGACGAACTTTTGCACAGCGCCCTCTCCTGACACGGAGGTCTAATTGCGCTATGACAAAGCAGCAAGCAGCTCTGTGTGAATCATAGGAAACAACGGACCTGTCAGCGGAGTATCGCCCTCCTCCGGCCTGGTGGACGTACTGCACACGTTTATCATGCAGTACACAGGTTATATAAGCCCCCCCCCTTTCTCTTGCTATGGTTCCTGTTCTAGGTTTCTTCTTCTTGTTTAAATTCAGCCATGTTCTTATAAGGTTTAATGTGAACTTTTCCATTTACTCTATGTTTTGAGAGAGCCACTGAGAGAGTAATCTACTTATGGTAGGTTTGAGGGTTTTAGGCCCTATGGTGAGTCCCTGTGTTGTTGGAGAAAGGCCCACAGGCCAACATGTCTACTACTGAAAATATTTGTTTTATGTATGGCTCAAGAAGGTACATATGCTTAGTGGTTAAAATAGGTGAATTTGGCGTGCCCACAGGCCTTTTTAGGTCTGCCCTGTCTACACACCCCCTAATATTCTATGGCTATGGCTAACTCTGAGAGCTTTAAGCTCTGCTCCTGGAATGTTCGAGGTCTTCAGAAACTAGCGAAGAGGAAGGCGATTCTGACCTTTTTAAAGAAGGAGAACGTTTCTATTGCTTTATTACAGGAAACCCATATGGGACCCAACAACGCCGCTAAACTCCAAAAGAGTTGGGTGGGACAGGTCTTCGTCACAAACTATTCTACATTTAGTAGGGGAGTGGCCATACTGATCAATAAAAATCTCCCCTTTAGACTGATAACTTCCTCTTTTTAGCCACGGTCGCTATGTGATTATCAAAGGGGTTCTTAAGGGTAAAGAAATTACATTTATGAATGTATACTGTCCCCCAGGCTACTGCCCTGACTTTCTATCCAAAGTATTTACTGAATTTAATGGCCTGGCCTCTGATAATGCCTTTGTGGGCGGAGACTTTAACTGTCACCTTATACCCTCTCTCGACAAACTCCCACCCAGTTCGGCTCCCCCCTCTAGGCAAGCAAATATGCTCTCCTCCCTATGTACAGACATTGGATTCTCAGATGTCTGGAGAACCTTTTGCCCCTCCGAATTGAAGTTCACCTTTTTTAGCGGCCCACATAAGAGCAATAGTAGAATAGACCATTTTTTCATCCCTTCCTCTAAGCTGTTTCTGGTGTCATCCTGTACAATCGGAAGTATTGTTTTATCTGATCCCGCCCCTATATATCTGGTCTAGAAAAGAGGGCGCTATCGAGATATTCGCGTCTTAACCCATACCTCCTCAAGGATGATAGGTTTGTCTCCTATTTCGAATCGGAATTAAAATTTTTCTACTCAATTAACTCACATTCTACGGACAACCCGTCTCTGCTCTGGGAAACATCTAAGGTTTTTTCTCGCGGACTGATTATGTCTTACGTATCATCCAAGAAACGCAAGAAAAATGAACAATGCAAACTTCTTGAATCCAAACTAGCCGACCTTGAGAATCAACATGTTTCAAACCCAGCCCCGGCTGTGCTTATAGAGCTTACGGCCACCAGAACTGCGTTAAACACTCTTCTGATCCAAGACTCCGAATACTCTCTTAAATTTGCCAGACAGAGAATGTACGAACACGGTGACAAGCCTGGCAGGTGCCTAGCTAACTTGGCAAAAAAGAGGGCTGACACCCAAGTAATAGCCTCAATCTCGGACTCAAACGGGGTCAGGTCCTTTGACACCAAAACTATTAATAAAGAGTTTGCCTCTTTCTATGCCCAGCTCTATAGGACTGAACGACCCGATGGTGCTCTCTCTGACATGCACGCTTTTTTCGCTGACTTGCACCTCCCTAAGGTATCGAAAAACAGCTTCTTCCCCACTGCCATACAGACACTGAACTCCCTGTAGTACTGACATGGACATAAACTCTGAACTGTAATTATGTAATTGTGTTTTCTTCTAACGGCATGTAGTATGTACGTTGTAAGTGATGTTATATGTTCTATGTTTTATGTTGGAACAATGCTGTAACATGCTGCACTGAAACCAAATTCCACCAGCCTGGCTGGGTGGTCATTAAAGGAATTGAAATTGAAATTGAAAGCTCAGAACTTGCTCCTTAACGCCCCAATTACGAAGGAAGAAGCTCTGTGTGCCCTTAACCCATTCTCCGCTGATGACGTGTTAACACGTCATTCTCCGCCATGCGTAATCTGCCAATCTGTTTAATTTTCTTTTCAATTTTCCCAGTCTAAACATGGCCGCGGAGCTTTGTGACCTGTGTTTGAGCCCCAGGCTGCATTTCCTCTCAAATTACACTAGGTGGCAGTATCCCCCTATGTTCTAACACTGTATCATAAGATGAATGGTTATTGAATCTCGGGGGACTCCCTATAATGAAGCTGATCTGTGATTGGTCAGTGCACCTGGCCGCAGGTATAAAAGCTCACGCCCTCCCATAATCGATGAGGTTTTGTTGGAGAGAGAGATAGAGAGATATATTTAAGAGGGGTAAGTTGGCCTCACTCTGCACACCACTTCCAGCTCTGACCTCTGACCCCCACACCACGTCCAGCTCTGACCTCTGACCCCCACACCACGTCCAGCTCTGACCTCTGAACCCCACACACACTCACTCATTCACTCACACACAGTTTGTAACTACGTGTTATATGAATGTTTGTCTACAGTAGGGGTGTTATGATAATTGTATATTTGTATAATTGACAGGTTGCGAGGTGCGACGAGGAGCGAGGAGCAGGTCGGTGGCGAGCCGTAAGAACCAGGAGGATGCCTGGTCTTGTGAGGGATGGGTGCCTCACAGACTGCCCTTCACAGCCCAACCAGGAATGCTCCAGGACGCCGTGGCACTGGAGTCTGCCCGGCCTGCAGCCTGGCTAAATTTGTTCCTCACTGACAACTTCCTCAACATGATCGTTGCCCAGACCAACCTGTACGCGGATCAGTCCATTGCCCTGCTGGATCCCACACTAACTAGTAGCAGGGCACTGGTTTGGAAGCCCCTCTCATTGAAGGAGCTCAAGGAGTTCCTTGGCCTGTTATTTTTAACCAGTGTAAATCCGAAGCCTCGCTTGGATATGTTTTGGTCCACAGATGAAACGATCATCACACCGTTCTTCTCGACAACCATGCCAAGGAACCATTATGAACTGATATGGCGCTTCCTCCACTTCGCAGACAACACAGCCCTAGATGTGAGAGACAAACTTTGCAAGGTACGCTCTGTAGTCGCTCATGTGAATGCGCAATGTAAGGATCTTTACCAGCCCGGCCGCGACATTGCCATTGATGAGGGGATGATGGCATGGCGAGGCCGCCTGGCGTTCAGGGTCTACAACCCAAACAAGCCAACCCGATATGGCATCAAGTCCTATTTCCTGTGCGAATCACGCACAGGATATTGCTTCGCCTTGAAGCCGTATTGTCGGGAAGGGGGGCTGCTGGGCGACACGGTAGTCGGTCTGCTTGGACGTTTAGCGGGTCTAGGTCATACGTTGTACATGGACAATTTTTTTTTTTTTTTATCCACTTTTTCTCCCACTTTTCTATATTTTTCTCCCATCCCAATTTCGTATCATCCAATTCAACCCTCCCCTGTCACGAACGCTGTTTCTTGCCTCCCACAAGCCGGCTGCAATGTGGACTAAGTCATACATAGCACAAGTCCCCTCCGGTACTTGAGGTAACAGCAGTCGCATCTTTTCACCTGCGCAGCTCGATCTCTCAGTGTCGAGGAGTAACGCGTGGGAGGCTCACGCTGCCCCCGACACTTCCTGATTCTACTGCGCAGGCGCACCAACCGACTTGTAGGAGTCGCTTGTTCACAACGTTCGATCCCCACCCTTCAGTTTTCCCTCCCCGTAATACGGCCAATGTGTATTACTGCGGACGACCAGCTAAACTGAAAACAATGTGGAGAGCTGGATTCGAACACGCGAATCCTAGCGTCTCCACACTGGTGGCGAGTGCCTTGCCCACTACACCACCTAGCCGCCCTGTACATGGACAATTTCTATAACTCGGTGAGCATGTGCGACAGGCTCCTACAGTTGAGGACCGACGTCTGTGGTACCCTCAGGAAGCACCGGGGGGAGCCAGCCATCATCAAAAACCTGACCAATGCTGACATCAGTGTGGGTCAGCACATTGTCGTGAACAACCAGCAGGTCATGATCGTGGCATGGCTGGACAAGAGGATCGTGAAGATGATCACCAGCTTCCATGTATCTGTATCAGCTTCCTGTATCTGATCCAAATATGTTTGTACAACTCGTTTGTCTTGTACAGAACCAGGCACCCCAGCGGGTATTATAATACCCTCCTCCGGTACACCATGGCTGTGGGACGGACCTACACAGGGGCTAAGGAGTTAAAGATTCCTGGGGTAGCAGAGGAGGAGGGAGGTGGGGGTGAGGAGGAGGCAGGGGCTGAGCAGGTGGGGCGTGGCAGGCAGCGCGACCCTAGGGCCCCACCGGGGGACCCGCAGAGCAGATTAGTGGGTGGCTTTGGGAAACATGGTATGGTGGCCTACAAAGCCACCCCGAATCAAAAGCTACCATGTAGGGTATGTTGGGTCTGCAGTAGGCGTGGCCTCAGGAGTGAGACGAGATATTTTTGCACATCGTGCAAAGTCCCCCTGCATCGTGACAAATGCTTCACTCTGTACCACACAAAGAAGAACTTTTCTAAATAGTTTCTTTATTAGTTGTCATACAGAAGTACAGACTACTTCTAAATAATCCGTCATTGTGTGATACAGACAGAACCATGTGGATGCATACTTCACCATACCATGTGTACCACTCCGGTAGATAGTATAGCTAGCTGAGTGAGTATAGTATAGTATAGTATAGTATAGTATAGTATAGTATAGTATAGTATAGTATTTATTATTTATTATTATTATAGCATAGTGGGTAGTTGCACTGTTTTCTGTACAAGACAAATGCGTTGTACAGATGTATTTGGGCCACTGTTGTAAATATTGCATAGGCATGTTTGGACCACTTGCAGATGAGACGTTATGTTAGTGATCTAGCTTTGTCAACTCCATTCATCATTTGCCCTGTGGATGCTGGTGATCATGCATTGTGTGTGTATATAGTTTATTGCCGTTATTTGGCCTCTTTATTTTTTTATTATCTTTTTCCCCCCTCATTTTTACCGTTTGCACAGAACCAATGGTTGCTGACAGTCACCCAGTTTATACTTTTATAAAGTATATAATGTTGGTAAAGTACCACATACTTTGGCCTCTTATTTATAACCGGTGTACTTTGGAAGCCTGTCTTGGATATTTTTTGGTCCACAGATCATCTGGCGCTTCATCCATTTGACAATGCAGCCATCGATGCGAGAGATAAACTGTAAGATATGCCCTGTAGTTGATCAGTGGTTCCCAAAGTCGGGGTCGCGACCCAAAGGTGGGCCGCGAGCAGCCACGGGTGGGCCGCGAGATGATTAAAAAAAAAAAATTTTTTTTTTTTTTGTCAGGTCATTGAACTTAGAAGCAGGCCAGGACAGTGTTTCTAGTTGTATTCTAAAATTCTATTCTATTGTATTCTAAAATGTGACTATATGGTTTTATATTAACTTAATAAATAAACAAAAACAAAAAATCTACTTATTTCAACGAACATTTCAAACTAAATAACAGATTATGCACATAAAATGCTGAAAACAACCGAAGCAACAATAGTATTTTAATGAGGCTATTATTATTATCATTATTATTTTGCAACAAGTTAGCCCTCTCATAAATAGCACATATAAATGAATAACTAACTTGAACTAACTTAATAGGATTGAAGTGATATTTGGCTTAAAAAATCGGTCGCCTGGCAAAAAAAAAAAAAAAAAAAGCCAGACGATGTGCATTGGGCCGCGGCTCTCTGACGCCTTATTTTCTGGGCCCCGGCCTGAAAAGTTTGGGAACCCCTGGATCATGTGACGTGCCTGTACTGTGAATGTTACCAGCATACTTCTAAATGCACAGAAACAATGGTTGGTTCTGATGACAGTCACCCAGTGAATACTTTTATAAAGTATTGTGTTGGTAAATTACCATAATTTTATACTGTGAATGTTACCAGGATATGTATCTAATGCACAGAAACAATGGTTGGTTCTGATGACAGTCACCCAGTTTATTGTACATATTCTGAAGTAAAAATGTTTTTCACTTCATAAAAGTTTCAAGTTTTCTGCATTATAAAGTATTCTGTATTTTATAATAATGTTTTCTGGACCTACACCAGTAGTTATAACTTACTTGTTCGTTAGCGCCAGGCCCCATGGTGGTTGATAATATATCAATTAGTTTCACCTGGAAATACTACTACCTGATCAATACAAGATATTATTACTTTATGAATGTGTTTATATCTTGTCTTGTCTTGTCATGACTGTTTCAGGCAGCAGAGAAGAGGAATTGCGCAGCGCGCAGAAAAAGGCTCATAACTTTTTTTCTAGAAAATCCGGCTGGATTTTCCCCTTTGTTTACCTTTTTTAACTTGGAATTGTGAACGAACGAAGGCATGCAGAAACAAACGTTTTTTTTCATAGTGTACATCAACTCGTCTTTGTCAAATGAGCCAAACCATTGCCCCATAGTTATAATATAAAATATAGAAATAGCTCCGCTAAGATCATGAGATATCGCCAAAATCGACCAAAAACCCTGGCAGGATGTGCCGATTTCCGGATTTCCGGCTGGCGGAGAATGGGTTAAGGGTATGCCATCTGGTAAGGCTCCGGGCCCGGACGGTTTCGGATGCGAATTCTATAAGGAATTCGGTCATTCTGTTGGATCCCCTGCTGGCAATGCTTAATCATTCCTCTGAGGTTGGAATATTACCCCAGTCCCTACGGGAGGCCAATATTTGCCTTCTCTTTAAAAAAGGTAAATGCCCTGAAAAGTGCACCTCCTGTAGGCCTATAGCCCTGCTTAATTTGGACAAAAAATTGCTCTCCAAGATCCTGTCCATGCGCCTAGAAAAAGTGCTCCCTTTCATTATTAACGAAGATCAGACTGGTTTTATTAAGGTTAGGAACTCTACCGACAACATGAGACGGCTCCTTAATATCATCCAAATGACTCGTGAGATAGACCACCCCACGGTGGTTCTGTCTCTCCACGCGGAGAAGGCATTCGACCGTGTAGAATGGCCGTATTTTTTTCTAACCCTCGCTGAATTTGGCCTAGGAAACACTTTTATTGACTGGGTCAAGGTTCTTTACAACTCACGGATGGCGGCGGTTCTGACTAACGGGCTTAGGTCTAACAACTTTCCTCTACAACGGGGGAACCCCCAGCGGGACCCTCTTAGCCCATTACTATTTGACAGCCATAGAACCACTCGCTCAGGCCATAAGGCAGTCAGCCGCGATCTCAGGTATTAGGGTGGGCGAGAGGGAGCACAAAATTACTCTTTACGCGGACGACGTACTGATCTTTATATCTAAAACCTGACTCTTCCATTCCATGTCTAACCCGCATGATTTCCACATTTGGAACCTTCTCGGGGTACAAAATTAACTTTTCCAAATCCGAAGCAATGCCACTTGGGACACTTAAATCCATTCCGATCCTGCCCGAGCCCTTCCCATTTCGCTGGTTGCCCTCCGGCTTCATTTACTTAGGAGTATTTGTGACACCCACCTATGATACATTGTTTAAGGCCAACTTTCCCCCCCTCTTAGACACCATAAGGGCAGACTTAGTTAGATGGGCCCCTTTACCAATCTCCTGGCTGGGTAGGATAGCCCTCGTCAAAATGAACGTACTCCCCAGACTATTATACCCTCTCCAAATGATTCCAGTGCTGCTGACAAACAAGGTTATCAAGGTGCTAGAAGGCTGGCTAAGCTCATTCATTTGGAATGGGAAGAAACCGCGTCTGAAAATGGCCAAATTACAGATGGATGGTGAAGATGGGGGTCTAGACCTACCTAATATAAGACATTACCAACTAGCAGCACACCTTAGGGTACTTGTCGGTTGGTTCAAATCAGACCCACTATCAATCTGGCTAGACATTGAATCCTCGCAATCTAAGTCCCCCCTGTGGAACCTACTAGTTATCAAATACTTTAAGTCTGTTAGGAAACTATGCTCTAACCCCATCACACTATGCTCCGTCAAGGCCTGGAAGACTGTCCGTAAGGTGGAGGGCCGAGCTAAGCTGACCTCTCCTCTTACCCCGATCGTAGGCAATCCTGACTTTAAGCCAGACCAAATTGGTGGCAGCTTCAAGACCTGGCATACGCAGGGCATAACTAATCTTGGCGACATGTTTGATAGCCAGACCCTAATGTCCTTTTTACAGTTGCAGCAGCGTTATGGCCTATTGAAAACGGAATCTTTTAAATACTTACAAATTAGGCAGTTTATCACCAAGGACACCTCACTGTTAATTAACAGTTCCACCTCGCAGGTGGAGAAAGCCCTCTCCTTGCAGATTTCTAAAAAACAAATATCTATTTTCTATAGTACTCTAAACCTTAATTCATCTTTATCTTCCCTTGTCACTAAACAGTCCTGGGAAAAAGATTTGGACATAGAGATCACGGACGAGGACTGGCAGGATGCATGGACCTACGCAAAAAAAATCTCGGTTTGCAACCGCACCAAGTCTATCCAAGTTAGAATCTTACACCGCATTCATATTACCCCTGCCCTTAACACTATGGTCGCCAAAAGCGCCTTACCACGTCATTCCCCGCCATGCTCATTCTGCCAAATACGCCGTACCACGTCTTTGATATCAATATTTCAAAAATCTGTGATCGCAATCATATTTCTCCCCCGGAGACTTGAGATCTACTGTTGATCCCCTCTCAACTCTCCAACGGTTCAAGAGCGCCATCTGGTGGCCGATCGGCGGATCGCCCAGACCGGAAACAGGAAATGGAAGCTGGTGCTCATTCCAATTCGGTCCGATCACTCGCTAATAGTCCCAGGACTCGAGCGCGACACAATGGATAGCAATCCGTTACCAATAACTCGATAAACAACATGATTTGGACGTATATACTATTATACAACCTGGAGATGGATCGCATATTTCTACATCCCATAATAGGAATATTTCTGCTCCACGCTCATCGCCCAACGGCCCGAGGAAGCTACGGTAAGATTCAGCGTTATTTTTTAATGTGTTCGATATAAACTGCGCTGATGATCATGTCACCCACACTAGATGAATCATCTAACGTTGGCCACGGAATTATAAACGACCCCCCCCCCCATCCGGTCAACATCAGATGATAAGTAGTAACTTCTAGAAGCATGTCCATTTGAAATTTTTTATCTCGCGCCGATTGCTATCAAACTGTATACAATCATCAATATAATGCATTTAGGGCTATAAATCACGTTCTGGAGAAAGCTGCAGAAAACGATAAAAACATACTTATACTTTAGACCGTATTTTAGTATGAATATGTGAATGAAAAAGTATAACGTTGCTACACCCTGAACAATAAATACTTGATGTTGAATGGGCCATAGTAATGTCAATTTAGCAATACAATTAAAAAAGTTATAGCCCTGCAAAGAAGGGGAACTTCTCCATAGACAAATAGAGCTGGCGTGGGATGGTTTATTCTGAATATAAGCCTGGCGACCAAAGTGTTAAAAGTCAAATGGATCCCAATGCATCCCCACTCTGCTTTAAATGCAAGATAGAGATTGGAAACCACATCCACTGCTTTTGGTCCTGTGTAAAGCTCCAGAGCTATTGGTTCGACATCGTAGAGGAATTATCTGATATATTCCAGACCCCCATCGAACTGGATCCCCTCTGCCTCTTACTAGGCCTCCCAGATATTCATATTGCCAATTTCAAACATAGGAGACTGTTCAATTTGTTGACATTTGCTGCTAGGAAAAACATTCTGTTATTCTGGATCAAGGACGAGGTCCCATCAAAGAGGTCATGGCACAACATTATTATGGACTGTATTCCTTGTGAATACATCACATGTATGCTGCACTCCAAGTTGGAAATTTTTTATGAAATATGGGACCCATATCCATCTCATATTGGACCTGCGCTATCCACCACTGTACTCGGCGGATTTCCCCATTACTCTTAGCCTCCCTAGATATCACTAATGTCTTGTATGTAGATGCTTTGTGTTGTTGCAGAAGGTACTGTATCATAATGTATTTAAAAATACATGCCTGTTCGCACACATACACACTAGTGTTGTCAAAAATATCGAAGTAAACGGCTTCGATACTCATTTCCCGAAATACCGATACTTTCTGCAGTATCGGTACCAGCTGGCGAGTGTTCTACAGCAAGTTGTTGACGCGCTGTTCCGCCTGCTCCGAGTCCAGCCCTCCCCCTCACAGAGAAGTCTTCAGTTTGTATTTGTAAACAAGAGCTTTTAGCTGAAAATGATGGCAAATGCAGAGCCTCCGCAACTTGTGCTTGTGGATAAAGAAAACAGCAGAAGTGCTGTTTGGAGGTACTTCGGGTTTGAAGTAAACAACGAAGGACAAGCTAAAGCTTCCCCAATGCTATTTGCAAGCGGTGTTAGAGCAGTGCCAGCGCGGATCTCCATAAAGAAATGAAAGAGGTTCGTGACAGCTTCTCTTTCAACGTCACTGTGACTGAAGCATTAAACCATTAACTCTAGTTTAATACATGATACGTTGTCTACTGATGGCGCATAATATCAACAGCTGATTCGTTGTAACGTTACAACTACCAGCTAACGTTAGCTACTGCTAGCAGTTAGCTCCCTTAGCTTAGCTGGCCACCGTTATAATTACTGCATGGAAACGGAGTAACGTTAACGTGTAAACGTTATGTCGAGGTCATACAATACTACAGTCGACATAAGGTTAACGTTACCCCGTTTCCATCAAGTGTTTAAATAGCAGCAATCTTGTTGAAAATGTAACGTTACTAAAATGCTCCGAGCATAGCCTCTCTCTCTCTGTCTCTCTCTCTATCTACCGCTACCTCTCTCTCTCTCTCTCTCTCTCTCTAAATACAAATCGAAACTGTTACTAACTGTTCAGTTTGTGAGGTACATGCAACACAGATTACAGTGTTTACATCTGTCTGCTTGAGAAAATACCATGTTCTGCATTTGCAATAAAAATGATTGAAGTGAGATGAACAGTTATTTTTAAATGTGTGATCTAAAGATAAACAAAGGGTTTTAAAAGTGTTATATTTATCTTCTCTTATAGTACCAGACTCGAAGCTGAGGAGAATCAACCAGCAACAAAAGCTAAATTTGTTTATAAAAAAAATATATATATATATATATATATATATATTATATATTTTTTTATTTTTTATTTTTTTTGGGTATCGAAATGTTATCGAAGTATCGATACTTTTCAAGGTATCGTATCGAAGTCGAAATTCCAGTATCGTGACAACACTAATACACACATCCATAAAACACACATCCATACTAAACGCACACATATAAAACACACATACAAAATAAACGTACACACTCCACACACACAGTATATCAGTACACTGGGTGCTATCATTGGCCAGGAGCCGACTCCCTAACCGCTACTTTTGCTGTATATACATTGTACAACATGTGAATATTTGAGCCATGTCTTTGTTGTTTGTCTTTTGTCATGTCTGATAATGTACTTTTATAGTTTATATTATGTCTTTATTATTCTTACTATCATTTCTGTTATTATTGTTAGTGTCATTGTTGTTAGTGTCTCTATTATTACCGTAAATCTATTGTATTGTGATGTCTTGTTCTATGTATGTTTTGAAAAAAATAAAATAAAAACATTTATAAAAAAAAGTAGAGATTTTCCACCTCCTTTGCATCAACCCTCCTGAACTCAAAACTGCACACCTTGTCGCATAATCTTATTTTTTATGATCAACTCTGAACTTTTGCCATTCACCGTCATCATCTGATTTCTAATTGTGCTTACCTTATCAATGAAAAACCTATTCAAATAGTTTGCTATGTCAGCTGGTTTTGTAATAAATGTACCCTCTACTTCTATGAATGAAGGCATCTTGCCCATTTTATCTCTACTTATACAATGGCATGCAAATGTCTTGATTCTGATTGGCTGAAACACTTCTTTCAGACGTTGTTATTTCTCATAACACACTCCACGTGATCCCAGAACCCGCCCACAACCGAATTACTATGTTTCCGAATCACTCCGCCGTTCGTGTTTTTAGGAATGAAACCAAGATGGCGGACAATAATCTTTATGAATGGATGTATTGATAACATCATAACGACTCATTCAAAAACGATAAAGTCACGTGGAATTAGGGCTGGGCGATATGACCAAAAACGTTATCGCGATAAAATTATAAAATTATTTTCATATAATTCGATATCGATAATTATCGTCGATATAATGTCCGTCAAGTTTAATTAACTTCTTATGCTGCTGCGAATGTCTCAAGTCGAGTTGAGAAAATACTCTCTTCCGCCACAATATATTGAAAGAGGTCCACTGTATATCCCACACTACCATAAACGTGGCCTCAGAATTCAAAACACACACATACTCGGCACGTAAATATATAAAAACAGCGACGTGCAAGCTAGTTAACCTAGCCAGCCTGTTGGTTCTAAGCGGAGTATTCCATGACAATGTGCTAAATATGACACTAAAATACTCTCTTCCGCCACAATATATTGAAACGGCGTCCACTGTATATCCCACACTACCATAAACGTGGCCTCAGAATTCAAAACACACACATACTCGGCACGTAAATATATAAAACAATGCCGTGGAAGCTAATTAGCCTAGCAAGCCTTGTTGAGTGAGTCCTACCTCCTTCCGGGTCTCGGCCATCTCCTTCACTGATTGGTTGTTAGCTGTTGTGCGTAAGTACGTCATCACGTAACGCTGGTTGTTGTTAGTGAGTGTGTTGAGCCGAGGCTGAACGGGAGATAGAACGGAGCCAAGCTTGGAAAATCGATATATCGAAACTTTGCGACCACGTTTCATGTTTATTTCGAGGAAATAATTTATCGCGATAGTTATCGTTATCGTTTTATCGCCCAGCCCTACGTGGAATGTGTTAGTTGCTTACACAATGTTGGATTATGTAATTGGTTGGTCATGACCAGTGATGTGAATAACGGAGTTATAAATAACGGCGTTACTAACGGCGTTAGTTTTTTCAGTAACGAGTAATCTAACGGATTACTCTTCCAATCTTAATAACGCTGTTACCGTTACTGCCAAAAAATGCGGCGCGTTACTATGATTGAATCTGTTTTTTTTCATCAGACAGATCTCTGCGCCGAGAAGCAATACTTTTTTTCCTTGGTTAGTGGACAGTGCGCGATTGGCTGAGGTTGAGTAAAATGTCATGGTAAGCGAATCAGAGGTAGAGGTGGGCGGGTGTTTGAAAGCATCCAGGGTCTGACACACAGCGACAGTTCAGTCAACGTGAGACCACGGTCCGTGTACGTTTTGATAGTTGGTTTGGCGAGCCCAAATAATCCAAAACGAATCCAACAAACAAGACAAGCGAGCAGTCAACGACAGACAGGTCCATGAGCGTTTTTTGTTCACTCTTCTGTTAGTTGTGTTCCAGCGCAGGGCACTACAGTAGTGGAGGCTACAGCCTTATCAACAGTGCTGCACTTCCTGGTTTAATAGCACAGTCTTCAGGTGCTCACTGCTCAGAGATATATATATATATATCTGTATGTCATGCATGTCTTAAATGTCATGATTAGATTAGTTTAGATGATTAGATTCTTATATCTGTATGTTGTGTATGTCATAAATGTCATGAATTGAAAATGGGGGACCCTGATGTAAACAAGACGAAAGTCTTTCTCTGGTCTGCATCCCCTTAACAATTGTGTGTATTGAGCTGTACTATACTGTACCCATTCTGCAATCTGTTAATTAAAATGTTCAATCAATCAGTATATATTTGTTATTTATTTTTGGTATAGTGCTATACAAGCATAATTTAATGTTGCCCAGTTGTGGCCTGTTGAGGGGCAATACATATCAAAAGTTCCAAAACATCTATTGTGTTTGTATTTGTATGATCCTCTATATAAACATAGTAATTATAATATCTACATACATGGCATTTGATTGGAGGCTAGTCTCACTTTGTCCCACAGCAACATTAAAATAGTTTAGATTTGTGTATGTTGTTTATGTAAAAATTTTACTTGAAAGTAACGCAATAGTTACTTTCTGAAGTAACTAGTTACTTTTATAATTTGTAACTGAGTAAGTAATTTAGTTACTTTTTGGAAGAAGTAACTAGTAACTGTAACTAGTTACTTTTTAAAAGTAACTTGCCCAACACTGGTCATGACTCATTGTGAAACAAAATATAAATTGCGGGAAGTGTGTTGTTAGATGGCATTCGTTGTAGAACCTCCCTCTCCTTCAAAAGGACACTGTCATTTCACTGTTAATTAAATGTTCAATCAATCAATCAATCAAATAACAACCGCTAACTTCACTGTTAGATGGCATGCTTTGTAGCAACCTATGTATAGATGTAGCACTGTCTATCTGTATGTCATATATGTTATGATGCATTGAAAATGGGGGACCCTGATGCAGGGCCGGACTGGGGAAATAATTCATACCGGGAGATATAGCGCGAAATATAGCCCCAATCAGGCCACTTTTTAAGCGGGGGGTCTGGGGGTCCCCCACCAGGATTTTTTTTGTTACAAAGACAGCATTCTGGTGAATTTTAGTGCATGTGAATCACAAACTAATGAGCCAACAATTGCTTAGTACAATCTACTCTTATGAACCTCAAATAAAACTGTTGTGGCCCTAGCAATGCTACTCTCTCCACCTTCAAAAAGAAAAAAGCAAGCGCACAACATATTTTTCTATTATAATACAGTTAACCACTCTCTCCACCTATTCAAACTGTGGTATAATATGTCCTCATGTAAATACACCCCCCCCCCCTCTCTGTGGAATAAGACATTCCTCTCCCCAAACCTGTACCCCCCCCCCCAATTGACCTATCAAATGGGACCACACACCCCCCTTGTTGAACTATAAAGGGCTCCTCCCGACCACAAACCAGGTCTTCTTACCTGGGTCATTTCAGCTGATCACCTGGGGGAAGCCCTCAGCCATTCTCTCTATGTAATTCTATCTGTTTGGTTAATAAACCCTTGTTATTATCCAAGCCTCGGTTGACTGAGAACATTCTTCATCAGGATATCTACAAATATCCCACAATTGGCGTCTACGAACTTGTGACGGACTTTTTGCGTCCTCCCGGCGTGCTGTATCGTTTCAGCTATACAGAGAAAAGTGAGTATAATAGATGGTCGACCAAAAATGTATGGCAAGGAATTAAAACCTTCCCGCTTTTCTCTGTGCCAGGTGAATATTACAGAATGTTGTCAAATATTGAGATCATGGCTGAGTAAGAATAATGTGCATTAATATATCTGATCTGTATTGAGAATCGTTACCAGGGCAGGCGTGCACCTGGGTCCTTATCAGGCGGTTCTGAGAGGATGGGTTATATGTGCTATTCCCAAAAGTTTAGGCACAAAGGTTGAAGTGCTATTCCAGGTCGAGTCGGAGCCGACCAAAAGCTAAGGCACACAGTAAAGGTTGTTGGATTGCTCAACAAGGCAAGAAACGTGGGCTTATTAGATATGATATCCTTGAAAACGCTACTCTGTTAAAAAACATTCTGTGATTCCTTTGCAAAGAGGCGGGAAGTTAGGACCGAGAAGCTGATGGAATCATAATTAGAAATTACCAGAGTAGCGTCATAATATTCATTGTTTCAACCTCAAACTAGGCCCACAATCTCTTCCATTTCCTGAAAACGATGTATTTGGATTAAATTAACCAATTGATCATACAGATAGCGGGAAGATGATCATGCGATGTCCTAGTAGTACATGATTACGCGATGCCCCGGGAGTACGTGAATGTACATTAAACGGGACATCAGTCGCGGAAAGTACATTAAACAGGACATTAGTCGCGAGTTCAAGAGACCGAGAGTATGATTAAACGGTATATTCACATCTAATATATCGCTGGTAAATTTCGAAGTCAGGTTCGGTCGTTATGACTTTAATAACGATGTATAGATATATCAAGGGATAAATGCCTTGTCGCAGCAGAGTGCTGGCCGACTAAACGAACAAGCGATCCAATACAGTCAGATATACACACACGTTAACTTATATGTATTATTGTTGTTTTGTCTGTTTAAAGTCTCGTTTGTATGCGCACAATATGCCGACTGATATCGCGCCGAGCATTGAGAGACTAGTACCGTTATACAGAGAATAACATTGAGGTGCAACTCACGGGACAAACTAGGATAGTAATTTCCGGAATCAACAAAACCGGCCCACGGGAACGACCATTTGGGGAAGTATAGTTTTATCGTTTCAGTTTGTTTACGTTTCACATATGCACAGGCGCGTTCATTCGGTAACAAAACGCTGGTTTAGGAATTCCAGGCTATTGAGAGCTCATGGGAAAAATACTGTATGAATTGCAAAGCGTTATTTCCGAGGCGAATGAGAACGCACGAACGTCGCTTGGAGCGATGACGTCACGCTATGCGCGCCGTGAAGTTATGATTTTATATGAAACTATCCATACATAGGCGAACGTAAAATTTAATGTGCCCAAGGCCGAGGGTGCGTGAAATCCACGTGTAGTATATGTTTTATTTGTATATGTATGTGCGCGCTGCTATTGGGAAATGTTGAGTTGCGGTGGCGAGATGCAGAAGGGTGTTTCCAGGGTTGCATTATCCCAGACCACCGGAGAAACGAGCCGAACATTGCATTGACGACACGTAACGTGCTACAGCCTCTGGAACCACTATTCGATTATAATATACGACGTCAACACAACAGCTTTCCCCGGTGAGTATGAAAATCATGAATATAGATGCTTTGATTGATTGATTGAAAACTTTATTAACAGATTGCAGAATGGGTACAATACAGTACAGCTCAATACACACAATTGTTAAGGGGATGCAGACCAGAGAGAGACTTTCGTCTTGTTTACATCAGGGTCCCCCATTTTCAATTCATCAGGACATATTATGACATACATGACATACAGATAGTCAGTACTGCTACATCTATACATTTATGACATACCAGATTTGCAAATTCAGTACTGTTTGTGATACAAAAGGAGTCAAGAAAAGGGAGTAACTGTACATACACAACTATCATCTCAGTTACAGTAAATTACAACTATCTCAGATCACTTGAGTGTTTATGTTGCTTTAATTTACACATTATAAGTCACATAAAGCTAATTACAATGTCTGTTTCAGAATTATAATACATCTGTGGGCGTACCGGTCATACTGACCAATACGGGGAGCTAAACAAACACTCCCGGTTTCCGGTATATGGCAGTACAGGAATTGTAGTCCACATAAACAGCGTTAGATTAGACTTTATACGCTTTTAATGTTGAAAACTTGGGCACAAACAACATAGATTATGTTTAAAAGTAAGATGTTTAGGTTATATTCACTTGAGTTAATGTGTTTATCTAAAGAACCAATGAAAGATAACTAGCCCTTTCCATTGTAAGACATTTTTAAACATGATTCAAAATGTGTGGTTCCACATTCATATGATGCTTGTGTACATATGCGATATGATTGATAAATTATAACACTATCATTACATCCTAGGATGGGATGGATGAGAACTAGCTGATGTTTTGTTAAGCTCACAGACAATCAACAAAGAACCCACTCAAATGGTCTTAGGAGTGGAAAATTAACATGTGTTTTTATTTTCAGTCAGGCTCTGAGGCGAGATGCAGAGACCTACACCCAAAATTGTATCACAAAAGACTGAAACTCCAACAATTTGCATGTCAACCGAAGATGGTGTGGAGCTGAGAGACAATCGATTGACCATTTAAAACAAATCTGCATCCAAACACCCACATGTAAATTGTGTTTACAAGAAGCAAACAGACAATCAAGAGACAGAAAGGGACTGAGTTAATCTACATTAGAACAAAGCAGTTTGGAGCTAAAGGGAAATCAATTGTGAGACAATAGCAGACACTATTTAGGATGGGCACTTGAAACCCACAGGGTATGCCTACACTCTGACCACAGGCTTGGTGGACTCACATGACAATGGATGGAACCACTTAGTTAACATGAATCAGACAATAGTGATGAATTTGCAGTCATGAAAGGCACCATATTTCCCATACTAACAAAATAACATAACTTGCATGCTATCCCCTCCTTCTATTTTCTGCTTTATAACCAATAACATTCATAACTATTCTTTTAACAACTAATACATTTCCATGACTGCAAATATCAAACCGCCAAGAGGTACACAATGATTATCAACAACATTGATCATTCAGCTGACACTTTTATCCAAAGCGACTCACAGGTTTTGTATGACAGGACATCAAAAAGGGCACAACTCTATCAGCTGAGTAACAATGGTCATCAGAGTGTTGAGTGCTACAGTGTAGGTTAGTTTATTAGGACAAATGCATCACAGTAAGGTTAGCTAGGGTTAGAATTATTTGTATCAGTTGAAAGCAGGATAATCATTTACACAATGATTATCAAAATGCACAAGGTATATTAGAGGTAATTAAATTAATACTACTTAAGAGTAGACGAGAAAATGAATGATTGTTTTTCATGCAAAATTAACTGGCTACCTAGATTTTATGTTTTTTCCCCATGCTAAATTATGACGAGCCACACTGAGACGTGAATAACGCCAGAGAAGGCGTGGCGAGGTGAGTATCCTGAGGTACACCCAACGCATCCTGAGGTAAGATCAAATTAAATTTGACATCACAGATTATAAAGATAAAAAATAAATGTTTCTGATTCCATGCAAAGATCGGATCCAAACGATATCAAATGCACGATGGTATTACACAATGAAATGAATTAACCCTAAATGATTTTCCTCTGTAGCAGAAAGGCGTTGAATCATTTATGTGAGGAGTTTTCTAAGGCAGTTTTTATCATCCTCAGATCACAAATTGGTGAGAGGACAGGACGAGTGAGACGACGCGTGACCTGAACCACGAACGACGGCGCGACCAGGCAAGGAGGAACACAACCCAGCGACCTGAGCGACCCACAACAGCATAGGACCACCAGAGATGCCGCCAAGGAGCTGCTGACACAACCAGGACGACAACAGCAACCGTGGGAGAGCCGCCATCCAACCCAGCCCACAGACATCCCCAAGAAAGTGGAGCAGGGGACCACGAAGGAGACTGACCAAGGAGACACTGACGAAGAGGAGATCAACCTTTGACGGCCTCCACCCCGGCACTGCAGACCACGGCAGACCAAACCCATCACCTGCAGATGGGAACCAAAGCCCCGACCATCAAGATGGACTCCAGATGATAAGCTTGTCATCCGTGTGAGAGAGAGCGTCCTACAGACAGGCCACTACACCAGCAAACCCTCGCCCCTCTGGTACCGCGATGACGGGGAGCGGGGGACCAACCACCACACAGCACGTTCAAGACCACCCTACCGCCATGTCTCAAGGCCTGATAAAGGTCAAGCGTGAGCACAGTGGCAGACATGTGATGGTGGTGGAGAACAACATAGGCTCCAGGAAAAGAGTCTGCAAGGTCACTATAGTTGACTGCTACCGGTGACCCTTGACAAGGTACACAGGGAGTGGACGACAACCTCCTATAGGCCCCCTCTGAATGATGGAGGAGTGAATGTTCCCGACTGCATCGCCAAGAAGAGACATCATCAGAGCCCTGTGGACCAAGAGATATCTGAACACACATTATTATGTATTTATTAAAATTTTACTGTGTTACTGTATTACATCACATTTGAATTACTTAGGTTACAAAATTGTATTGTCAGACAAGAAAGAATCAGTTGGTTTATTCTCTCATGGAAGAGGACATGTAACGTTGTTGTTTTGCACCTGTATGGTGAACAGTTGATAGTATATGCACTAGAATTACATACAGAAGCGATGCATAAGACGTTTTATCTCCTCATTTATAGAGAAGAAATGGAGAAAATTGCCTGATTCTAAGTAAAGACCAACAAAACTGAGGCAATCACAGATGAAAGTGACACTCAAACTCAGGTTAAATACAACTGGATCCTAAGTAATTTCATCAAGAATCATTATAAAATGTGCATATATATATATATTTTTGAACAGTTTCCCATAATCAATCATGTTAGTTGTTACAAAGGGTCAGATTAAACCGAATATATGTATTTATTGATTGATATATATTGCATAGTATTTGTATATCGTTTGATATCCCTTGTATATTCTTTGTACATATACACGGAATATCCCTTTAGCCTACTATAGCCCATAATATTTCATTCTCCTATTGGATGGCGTGCCACCAGCGCCAGTGCCGTGCCCCTAGAGCCGACTTCAAAGCTACCGACAGGACTTGTCTCAACATGCCCGCTTCTGCCCAGGGCTACGAGACAGTGAGCAGGCTGGCACTCGTTTATCCCCCGTACATATAAATATGGCGCGGCGAATACAGAACTCCCCTTTCAGTTCTTTTCAGTTCGAGTTGGAGTTCAGTCTTACCCAAGTGACGTCTCACAGTAGAGCTCGTATTGCCCCAAATAGAGTCGCGTTTATCCTACTACGTTTGTTCAACGTATCGTTCGCTATTTACTAGTAAGCCTTCATTACGAGTCAAAGACCACGTGAAGTGGGTAATTGTGTGTCTACATAGAGCACTTATTGCCGCGTGCTAATAGGATAGTAACGTCAAGTTCAACCGTGGACCACCGCGCACCGGAGGATCTCCCCGGCGCCAGTAGAGCCACTTTCCGGCAGGATTATTATTCTTCATTGCTTTGACTGTGGCTGCTGGAGCAGAGAACCGTCTACCCCGCTGCTGTGTGGGATCTACCGTGAGGACATCATTCGAGCCCGTCTCAAGGAGAGACTCCACGGCTTCACCTGTGCGGCGCGCACACTGGGAGTACAGCTGCCTTTCCCCGCTGAGCCAGGGAGCAATATACCGTCTCCAGGTGCCTATTGAAGCTCCCTGTGGAACCATTGACTTTGCATGGAGCGTTGCCTCCCCCTGCTGGCTTACAACCGGTAGTAACTCCCCTACCATTATTCCCTAGATAATTCCTAATATTCAGTATTGACTTGCCTACGCACATTCTTTGCCTTATAAGCGCATTCAATATAAAGTATATTTGTATTCTTATCTGCTAATAAATATTCTAAACGAGTACTTGTGTGGAAACCGTTTCATTGTGGAGGAGTTCTCATCTGATATACTTGTGTACGGTATGGCCAGTAATGTACATAAGACGGTAGTGGTTTAATGATACCATACTTGATTAATACAGTCAGGGAATTGTACCCCTCAGTTACATTAGTTTTATTAACCACCAGATTAACGGTTGTTAAAATGTTTTTGTACACATTAGCCTTATGTGTAAATCCTATTCCTAATAATTATGCACACAATTTTGTTTTTTCACCCTGTGCACTCTGACCACACAGAGACAGTGCATGTATTTAATTGGTTTATTACGATGCCTGTATGTACAACCATCACATTAGCTCCCCTGAGTCACGACATGAACGACTGAAGGTATGCCAAGATATATGCACAGCTATAGCTTATGTTAATTGTGGTTTGATATCAGAGTTGAGGACCACTCATTGACATAGGTATTTTGAGCAATTAATAAAAGAAAAGGGTGATATCTATTCCCACATCTCTGATATCAAAATAACACAGACCGCAGTCCAGTCAATCATGTCATGAATCATAGATGTAAATAATTCTATTTTAAACTGTTATGCCAACCAACATCACATCGGCCAAAATTTTCATTATTTTAATTGTTTTCTATTTTCACTTTTACCTGTTCCAAACAATCCTGGTATATTATACATTAATCTCACCCACATTATAAGAAAGAAAAGTGAGTATTGTGGTATAATATGTCCTCATGTAAATACACCCCCCCCCCCCTCTCTGTGGAATAAGACATTCCTCTCCCCAAACCTGTACCCCCCCCCCCCCCCCAATTGACCTATCAAATGGGACCACACACCCCCCTTGTTGAACTATAAAGGGCTCCTCCCGACCACAAACCAGGTCTTCTTACCTGGGTCATTTCAGCTGATCACCTGGGGGAAGCCCTCAGCCATTCTCTCTATGTAATTCTATCTGTTTGGTTAATAAACCCTTGTTATTATCCAAGCCTCGGTTGACTGAGAACATTCTTCATCAGGATATCTACAAATATCCCACAAAACAGAGCAAGAGCACAATACCATATTCACTTTACTGATGCACTACCCATCAACAGTTAAAATAGCCCTTTACACAAACATTAAATAACAGACCTTTCATTACAATACTATAATAACAGTAGCCACTGCCAGAATAGTGACACATGTATCGCGTGTGGTGAGCACACGCATGCATGCACAACGAAGACAGAAGATTGCGTTGTCTCAATCATTTTAACTATAAAATGAGCTCAAAGTATGAGCTCACTGACTGAAATTTCCAACAAAAAGCATCAATTGTCAAATAATATTGATCACATTAACTAGACTAGATGTTTTTGAGGAAATTAGAAAGGGAACAACAACTTAACCCTTGTGTCTGATCAGATTCTTATTTTTTTGATAACTTTACAGTGATTATGTTTGTAGCCAATGTGGCAAAGGTGTGTAATCTTTGAATTATCTTTGAATTATTTTGACTCTCTTTATCTGCCATTCAATTCGCCGCCTCCGCTGTCAATCAGTTGTATCGCCTGGTCCCGCCTCCACCAATCACAAGCGGCAGCACGGCTCCATTTCTGTGTGTGATCCGTGTGAGGGAGAGAGAGAGATAGTTCTCCAACTCTGTCGCAGACAGTGAAATCCTGGTTGTTCTCCACTCACCTAGGTTATCTAACTATCGCGCCGCGCCGCCGCCACAACTAGAAACAAAGGCCTGGCAAAAAAATAAAAATAAAATTATAATAAAAAAAATATATAATTTTTTTTTTTTATATAATTTTTTTTTTATCTGTGCAGGCCAGGCCACCGGGAAAACTCCCGGTGCTCCCGATGGCCAGTCCGGGCCTGACGAAAGTCTTTCTCTGGTCTGCATCCGCTTAACAATTGTGTGTATTGAGCTGTACTGTATTGTACCCATTCTGCAATCTGTTAATACAATTTTCAATCAATCAATCAATCAAATAACAACCGCTAACTTCACTGTTAGATGGCATGCTTTGTAGCAACCTATGTATAGATGTAGCACTGTCTATCTGTATGTCATATATGTTATGATGCATTGAAAATGGGGGACCCTGATGTAAACAAGACGAAAGTCTTTCTCTGGTCTGCATCCCCTTAACAATTGTGTGTATTGAGCTGTACTGTATTGTACCCATTCTGCAATCTGGTAATACAATTTTCAATCAATCAATCCAATAACAACCGGTAACTTCACTGTTAGATGGCATGCTTTGTAGCAACCTGCCTCTGCAAAAGGACACTGTCGCACAAAGCGATTTCACTGGATGTCCCGGACACAATGGAAGTATGGATATATTCGTAACTAATAATTAAAAAAAGATACCGTTAACTGGAATATGTTAGTTGTTTACACAATGTTGGATTATGTAATTGGTTTTGTTAGATGGCATGTTTTGATGCACTGCACCTCCCAGCTGCTTCTAGACATGGAGGCAATTATTTTATTTTTTTGGGGACCTACTTAATCCTAATAAATCTCCATTATGCTTCAATTACTGTGTGTTTATTGTATAGCAATAAGGTTGGATGAATTCGGCCATTGTATAAAAGCATTACATCACGCGACAGAGTGTGTTATAGAAATTAGATCACGCCTGTGCCTCGGGCCTAACAACCACCCATAGGCGTGATCTAATTTCTATAACACACTCTGTCGCGTGATGTAATGCTTAATTACAACTTCATTGATCACTCTCCAGAGTTTCTTACTGTTGTTTTTGCATTCCTGAAATCTTACTTTATAGTACTGTTTTTTATTGTCTGTTCATTTTAGTTATTGTGTTCCTAAAAATGTGATACGCTTGCCAGTCAACAGGGCAACTAGATGCAACCGCAGCCTATTTAAGAGCATCATACACTTTCTTAATTCATCATCAAGCCTTTAGTGGCTTTAGTTTTCCTTACAGTAATTTTTTTTTATGTGTATCACAAATATCACCTAAATACTATACTTTATACTTATAGCACATGCATAAGCCTGGTCTCTTTTGAAAGATAACATTCTGAAGTGTATGATACAATAAAGAAAGATCATTTTTAGTGCTAATGAAATAAAGTAACATAGGTCTGAACTTGAGTTGTAGAAAAAGTTGTTACTCAAGTTTTTCTGTAGTAGTTAGTAGTCCAGAAGTACTATTTCCCCATAAATTCGCATTGCGCATTGCGAGTATGGGCGGAGCCCAGCCAAAAACAGCTTGGAATCTTGAAGGGTAGAAAATGCTGCTCTACAGAACTTGATTAGAAATACAAAACAATGAGTGGTCAGGTGGCGTAGCGGAGATTGCGCTCGTCACCAATGCAAGAGACTGCGGTCTGGACTCCCGGAGTCAGCATTGCCTTGGCTTGGGCTGATCGCTATACTAACTCATTTGGCTGGGTTAGGGGGAGGGAAGCCGTGGGTGGGGATCTGGCGTTGTGGACAGCGACGCCTACAGGTCAGGTCTGGGCGCTTGCTCAGCGGAGGCAGGACTTGAGGAAGGCAGCGTGACCTCCCACGCGTTACACTTCACCAATGAGAGCCCTCGCTGCCAGGTGAGAAGAGAGCCACTGGCTGTCGCCGCACGTGTTGGAGGAAGCGTGCGGATACTTCAGGGTTCCCTTGTACCGACCAGTAGGAGAACATGCGCACAACAACCAGGTAGGGGAGGGGGGGGGGGGGAATTGGCACAACGACTAAATTGGGACGGGGAGAAAACAGAGAAAAATCGGAGAAAGAGAGATACAAAAAAAATATATATATATATATATATACAAAACAATGCATTTAAAAAAAAAAAAAAACGTACAGATGTGTTCCATAGACTCACAGGAATTGTGTAAAATTGCCTAAATAGTGAAAGAAATAGTAAGATAGTTCCCCTTTAAAGGAGAGTGAATTGTACTGCCTTAGAGAAGTATATAATATATATCCACAATTCACTCTCCTTTAAAACACACACTATATCAGGGTTCCCACGCTTGCCTTGAAAACATTTTCCATGCTACCTCCTGATTTTCCAGGTACCATATTAAGTGATGATCTATAGGCCCCTGAAGCTTTCCGCCCCCATCCGCGCCCCCCTCCCCTCACACACACAACCCCCTAGGACACCTGACTACTTACTTGATTTAAAAGATGTGCCAGTCAAGTCTACATTGTAAATGCTTAGAGATTATGTCTTATTGATAATATCAATGCATGAAATAATGTAACAAGCTGTAGATCAGTGGTCCCCAAACTACGGCCCGCGGGCCTGATCCGGCCCGCCTCCACATTTGGCCCGGCCCCCTAGAGCCCCGGAGCTTTAAAAAAAATAAAAATAACGATTTTTTTTTGTTTAAGATGGCAGCATCCCCATTGTCGGTGCTGAATGTCTGTTAGTGTTTGATATTTCTTTTGGGGTTTTAGTACTTTTAAACATCCATTTTTAGTAAGTAGTAGTTTTCATTTGATCCTATACATTTTTCATTCACCAATTTGTGGACTTTTTTTTTAGTGTCCTGAAAGGCACCTTATAAATAAAATGCATTATTATTATTATCATCCAGGAGGGAAAGACACTTTGGATAGTAGGGACTGCATCTCTGCCTGTCCTGGCCAGGAAACACTTTGCAACTGTGATCTCCTCTGGCAATAGTTGGATATTGTAATGTGTGGCGAGGGGTTGCAGCAATTCCACTGAGAGAAACTGGTCTGAGGCTGGATAACATGCCTGTATGCCTCTCATAAGTTGTTCTCCAATTCATGAGAACCTGCTCTCAAGCTCTTGCAGCATTCTGTCGAGGACTGGATAGAACAGTCTCTGTCTCAGCTGATCTCCTGAGCTGAGGTCTGAGCTTGTGCCACAAGATGACTCAACTACATACTCGTCCATCCTTTTCTGCTTCCTCCTTTGGCTGGTAGTATGTTCCTCAATCCCAAGGCCATTACATATGGCCTTTGTCCTGTCATACATGTCCACTGCCATCTCTGAGGTGCGATAACCTTTGAGTGTGTCCTGCACTGTGCTTTTAAATAGTACAGAGCTAGAGCTAGGTGGTCTGTAGGTACTGTATATTTAGTTCATAAATAGTGTTATTTATTTCATTAATAGTGTTATTATTTATTTCCTGACTATTTTTTTTTCTGTGAAGATCCCGGAAAGGGTTATTAATATTTGGTGTGTGGCTTTCTGGAAAACAATAAATATTTACGTTTAGGCACCCCTGCGATCGTCACACTTTTTCTGTTACAAACTGACCCCGGCCCCCACCAGAGAAGGGAAAGGTTATGTGGCCCTCACAGGAAAAAGTTTGGGGACCCCTGCTGTAGATGAACAACAATTTATTGAACTGGAACTTTGAGACACATGAGCACTGGGATTGATATATGTTCTCTCTTCCACTCCTCTCCTATCTCATCCTGTCCTCTTCTCTCCACACCTCCCCTCTCGTGTCTGCTCCTGTCTTCTCTTCCTACTCTTCTCAACTCCTCTCTTCTCCCTTTTCCTCCGTCATCCTCTACTCTCTTATCCTCCTCTTCTTCTCCTCTTTCATCTTCGCCCCTCTTCTCTTCCTCCTCCCTCTTTCCTTCTGTGCCTTCCTGGCTCCTCCCCCTCTCCACTCCTCTTCCTCCTCTCTACAGTCTGAAGATCTGAATGGTCATGATCAATGATTTTTTTTAAATGTCTCACCCCAAATGTTCCTATTATTAGTATCATTTATTTCATGGGAAAAAAATGAAAAATCACAAAATAGTTAAAAGTAGAACAAGACTAGACTGGTCATGTCAACTAGTATAGAAGTAATGTCACAGCCTAATGTGAAAATGTATTGGTAGTTAGCTAGCAATGCAAGCTAGCCAACACTAGCTAGTTAGTTAGCAAGCTGAATGTTGGCTAGCAAGATTGTACTGCATGTGCTTGCTAACCATCATTAATTAATCCAAATTCAAAACAAACTCCCCTAAATGTGGTGAATAACACGGTTTTAGGAAGTCAATGAGTGAAATAGTACATATGGGGATCAAACATAGTTCTAGTATTTTAAAAGCAAGGTAAAAATTACCTCAACAATTCTAGTGTAAGCTGCTAGCTAGCAAGATTGCACTGCTTACTAACTAACGTTGATACACCCAGGTTTACCACACAGTTAAAACACAGCTACTTGCATAAGAAGTTTCACTGTAGATGTCAAGGCTCCTGTGTTGGCTGGGAAATGCATGTATTTGACCGTTCTATTGAGATCGCGAGTAACGGTTCTCGGTTATTATTCCGGAAGTCCACCAATCCGAAACTATACTTTTAAAGTCCATATCACCAGGTTGCCTGCATCAATTCCAACATCCAATATACCAGATATGATGCCAAGAGCATGCTCTACAACATGGGATCATCCATTTCTATCTACACTAAAAGCTTTTCACATGTAAAGAGTTTTTATAAACTCATCTTAATTATGTGCTCAATAGTTTCATTTGATTACTATTTTACACATCATCCAATAACATTTTCCAGGACAACTGTTTCAATTTCCATGTAAGTGTTCACTTTTGCTCAGTTTCCATGACTTTTCCATACCTGGAAAATGAAAAAAATAAATAGAGAAGTGTATATATATAGTGTGTGTTTTAAATTGGAGTGAATTGTACTGCCTTAAAGAAGTATATATATATATAGTGTGTGTGTTTTAAAGGACTGCCTTAGAGAAGGGACTGAAGCAGTCTGGATAACAGGGTCATATACTAAATGGAGAAACCGTGACAGACTATTTATCAACCTGATCAGTGAGCTGATCAATCATTACACTCATCAATCAACATGTTGAAGCTCTACTAGCAGCAGCTGACACCATGCCGTTGGGCCAGAGCTGTGATATATAACCTGATGATATATATACACCACCTGATGATGGCTGTTAATCAAGACCTGATTAGATGAATGCAGAGAAAGAGAGAAAGGGAGAGAGAGATAGAGAGAGGGGGGAGAGGAAGAGAGAGAGAAAAAGGGAGAGAGAGAGATATAGAGAGAGCAAGAGAGAGAGAGAGAGAGAAAGAGAAAGGAGATATAGAGAGAGTGAGCGAGAGAGAGAGAGAGAGAGAGAGTGGGAGAGAAAGAGAGAGAGAGAGAGAGAGGGGGGGGAGAGAGAGAGAGAGAGAGAGAGAGAGAGAGAGAGAGAGAGAGAGAGAAGGGGAGAGAGAGAGAGAGAGAGAGAGAGAGAGAGAGAGAGAGAGAGAGAGAGAGAGAGAGAGAGAGAGAGAGAGAGAATGAGAAAGAGAGTTGGTCAATGTTCGAAATTGTGTTCAATTCCACTTCTGTGTTTACCAGTGGCGTAATTGATTGATTACCTGATCCAGCGGCCCGATCGTGTCACTTCATCACTCCGCGACAGACATTGGCGTCAGTGAGCAGCGGCTACAGCTGAGTGAGTCAGTGACATCACCGGTCATAGAGCTACTTCACGTCTAAACACTAATAATAATAATAAATCAAATTTCTATAGTGCCTTTCAGGAAACCCAAGGTCGCTTCACAATCAAGAGGGGTAGGGAAAGGGGGCAATAGGGGGAAAAGAGGGGGATGAGGGCAGGTAAGGGATAATGAACCTAATCTAATCTAACTAATGGGGAAAAGCCTTGGTGAAGAGGTGTGTTTTGAGAGCAGTTTTGAAGGTGTCCAGGGTTGGGGCGTTGCGGATTTCAGGGGGGAGAGAGTTCCATAGGGTAGGGGAATGGAGAGGAGACCCAGATCAGAGGATCGTAGGTTCCGGGATGGAGTGTGCTGGTGGAGGAGATCAGACAGGTATCGGGGGGCGAGGGCATGGAGGGACTTGTAGGTGAGGAGCAGGAGTTTGAAGGAGATGCTGAACTTGACTGGGAGCCAGTGGAGGTGGATGAGGGTGGGGGTGATGTGCTGCCAGGGCTTGGTGTGAGTGAGAGCCCTGGCAGCTGAGTTCTGTACATACTGGAGCCTGTCCAGTGCTTTGCTGGGTACCCCGAACAGGACTCTGTTGCAGTAGTCCAACCGGGAGGTGATGAATGAGTGGATCAGGGTCTCAGCCACAGAATCTGAGAGTGAGGGTCGGAGACGGGAGATGTTCCTGAGGTGGTAGAAGGCAGACTTGGTAGTGGGAGTGAAATAAAAGTGTGGAGTCGAGGGTTACGGACTTCGAGAGACGGGAGATGGAACAGCTGTCAACGTGGAGGAGGAGAGCTCTAACCTTCCCGAGCAGTGCCTTGGGGGCCACAACCATGAGCTCGGTCTTTTTGCTGTTCAGTTTGAGTAGTTTGGTTGACATCCAGGTTTTTATGGCGTTGAGGTAGTTGATTAAAGGCTTGTGGGGGGAGCTGGGAGCATGGTGAGGTGCATACTAGCATACATTATAGCTGATTTACTTATGGTCAGGCTGATTTACAGTTTGGACAGATACTGTATGTCTGATGAGATGTAATTAACTATGATAATATAGCGATTAGGCTGTTGCAGGCAACTATTTGGCCATTTTTCCACCTGAGAGGATAATTATTGTCAGCTGTTTTAATCAGTAGGAATATGTTCAACCATATAATCACCAGACCTGTTCATTACCCTGTTCATTACCAGATCTGTTCATTACCCTGTTGTCATAATCACAGCACGGGCCTACTTCACTCCCCCTCCTTTTCCCCTCACGTCCTCCACACGCTCCTCTTCATCCCCCTCTCTATCCACTGCGCACTCCTCATCATCCTCTCTTTCTTCAGTCACCCCTTCCTTCACCCTCATTCACCCAGCTGTATTCCATCCCCCTAATTCACACACGGGCAAACACCCCACTCTCCCCAGCTGCACCCTATCCTCCCCTGATGAGGGGACTATATCTGCACCTCGACGCTGACCAGAAGCTGTCGTGGTATTAATTACCACTGCCCAGGTACGACGTCTCTGCCACAAGCTCTACTGCTAGATACCCTCCGTGTATTGGCTTACTCTAACCCGTTTCTCTCCTGTGCCCCAAAGGACCGCCGTCCCTGTCTGGACGTCACCTGTTCCCGAAGAGGAACATCTATTCTTCCGCTGCCACCCAGCAGCTCCAGCGTCCCTGTCTGGACGTCACCTGTTCCCGAAGAGGAACACCTATTCTCCCGCTGCCACCCAGCAGCTCCAGCGTCCCTGTCTGGACGTCACCTGTTCCCGAAGAGGAACCCCTATTCACCCGCTGCCACCCAGCAGCTCCCCCGACAAGCACCAGGACCGCTTGCTCGCTCACTGCCGCCGTGGCAGCCACAGGACAGAACATTAACCCCGTTCTATTTCCCCCCAATTCCTGTGTTGCTCAATTTCCATTAAACACCCTTGAAACCGCTCCTTTCTCTTCTCGTGTATTCAGCAATTGGGCTGTGCTCCAGACTCCAGTTCTCACAACTGTTCATTAAGCTGTTCATTAACCTGTTCATTACCCTGTTCATTAACCTGTTCATTAACCTGTTCATTACCCTGTTCATTAACCTGTTCATTACCAGACCTGTTTATTACCCTGTTCATTAACCTGTTCATTAACCTGTTCATTACCAGACCTGTTCATTAACCTGTTCATTACCCTGTTCATTACCCTGTTCATTAACCTGTTCATTACCCTGTTCATTAACCTGTTCATTAACCTGTGCATTACCCTGTTCATTAACCTGTTCATTAACCTGTTCATTACCCTGTTCATTACCAGACCTGTCCATTACCCTGTTCATTACCCTGTTCATTAACCTGTTCATTAACCTGTTCATTACCCTGTTCATTAACCTGTTCATTAACCTGTTCATTACCCTGTTCATTACCAGACCTGTCCATTACCCTGTTCATTACCCTGTTCATTAACCTGTTCATTAACCTGTTCATTAACCTGTTCATTAACCTGTTCATTACCAGACCTGTCCATTACCCTGTTCATTACCCTGTTCATTAACCTGTTCATTAACCTGTTCATTACCCTGTTCATTACCCTGTTCATTAACCTGTTCATTACCAGACCTGTCCATTAACCTGTTCATTAACCTGTTCATTACCCTGTTCATTAACCTGTTCATTACCCTGTTCATTACCCTGTTCATTAACCTGTTCATTAACCTGTTCATTAACCTGTTCATTAACCTGTTCATTACCCTGTTCATTACCAGACCTGTTCATTAACCTGTTCATTAACCTGTTCATTAACCTGTTCATTAACCTGTTCATTACCAGACCTGTTCATTAACCTGTTCATTAACCTGTTCATTAACCTGTTCATTAACCTGTTCATTACCAGACCTGTTCATTAACCTGTTCATTAACCTGTTCATTAACCTGTTCATTACCAGACCTGTTCATTAACCTGTTCATTAACCTGTTCATTACCATACCTGTTCATTAACCTGTTCATTACCAGACCTGTTCATTAACCTGTTCATTACCAGACCTGTTCATTACCAGACCTGTTCATTAACCTGTTCATTACCAGACCTGTTCATTAACCTGTTCATTACCCTGTTCATTACCCTGTTCATTAACCTGTTCATTAACCCGTTCATCACCAGACCTGTTCATTAACCTGTTCATCACCAGACCTGTTCATTAACCTGTTCATTACCAGACCTGTCCATTAACCTGTTCATTACCCTGTTCATTAACCTGTTCATTACCAGACCTGTTTATTAACCTGTTCATTACCCTGTTCATTACCATACCTGTTCATTAACCTGTTCATTACCTTGTTCATTACCAGACCTGTTCATTAACCTGTTCATTACCCTGTTCATTACCATACCTGTTCATTAACCTGTTCATTACCCTGTTCATTAACCTGTTCATTAACCTGTTCATTACCCTGTCCATTGCCCTGTTCATTAACCTGTTCGTTAACCTGTTCATTAACCTGTTCATTAACCTGTTCATTAACCTGTTCATTAACCTGTTCATTAACCTGTTCATTACACTGTTCATTAACCTGTTCATTAACCTGTCCATTGCCCTGTTCATTAACCTGTTCATTAACCTGTTCATTACCCTGTTCATTAACCTGTTCATTACCCTGTTCATTAACCTGTGCATTACCCTGTTCATTAACCTGTTCATTACCCTGTTCATTAACCTGTGCATTACCCTGTTCATTAACCTGTTCATTAACCTGTTCATTAACCTGTTCATTAACCTGTTCATTACCCTGTTCATTAACCTGTTCATTAACCTGTTCATTACCCTGTTCATTAACCTGTTCATTACCAGACCTGTTCATTAACCTGTTCATTAACCTGTTCATTAACCTGTTCATTAACCTGTTCATTAACCTGTTCATTACCTGTTCATTAACCTGTTCATTAACCTGTTCATTAACCTGTTCATTACCCTGTTCATTAACCTGTTCATTACCAGACCTGTTCATTAACCTGTTCATTAACCTGTTCATTAACCTGTTCATTAACCTGTTCATTACCAGACCTGTTCATTACCCTGTTCATTAACCTGTTCATTACCAGACCTGTTCATTAACCTGTTCATTAACCTGTTCATTACCAGACCTGTTCATTAACATGTTCATTACCCTGTTCATTACCCTGTTCATTAACCTGTTCATTACCAGAACTGTTCATTAACATGTTCATTACCCTGTTCATTAACCTGTTCATTACCAGACCTGTTCATTAACATGTTCATTACCCTGTTCATTACCAGACCTGTTCATTAACATGTTCATTAACCTGTTCATTAACCTGTTCATTACCAGACCTGTTCATTAACATGTTCATTACCCTGTTCATTAACCTGTTCATTACCAGACCTGTCCATTACCCTGTTCATTAACCTGTTCATTACCAGACCTGTTCATTAACCTGTGCATTAACCTGTTCATTAACCTGTTCATTACCAGACCTGTTCATTAACCTGTTCATTAACCTGTTCATTAACCTGTTCATTACCAGACCTGTCCATTACCCTGTTCATTAACCTGTTCATTAACCTGTTCATTAACATGTTCATTACCAGACCTGTTCATTAACCTGTTCATTACCAGACCTGTTCATTAACCTGTGCATTACCCTGTTCATTAACCTGTTCATTAACCTGTTCATTACCAGACCTGTTCATTAACCTGTGCATTAACCTGTTCATTAACCTGTTCATTACCAGACCTGTTCATTAACCTGTTCATTAACCTGTTCATTAACCTGTTCATTAACCTGTTCATTACCAGACCTGTTCATTAACCTGTTCATTACCAGACCTGTTCATTAACCTGTGCATTACCCTGTTCATTAACCTGTTCATTAACCTGTTCATTAACCTGTTCATTACCAGACCTGTTCATTAACCTGTTCATTACCAGACCTGTTCATTAACCTGTTCATTACCCTTTTCATTAACCTGTTCATTACCAGACCTGTTCATTAACCTGTTCATTAACCTGTTCATTACCAGACCTGTTCATTACCCTGTTCATTAACCTGTTCATTACCAGACCTGTTCATTAACCTGTTCATTAACCTGTTCATTACCAGACCTGTTCATTAACATGTTCATTACCAGACCTGTTCATTACCCTGTTCATTAACCTGTTCATTACCAGACCTGTTCATTAACATGTTCATTACCCTGTTCATTAACCTGTTCATTACCAGACCTGTTCATTACCCTGTTCATTAACCTGTTCATTACCAGACCTGTTCATTAACATGTTCATTACCCTGTTCATTAACCTGTTCATTACCAGACCTGTTCATTAACATGTTCATTACCCTGTTCATTAACCTGTTCATTACCAGACCTGTTCATTAACATGTTCATTACCCTGTTCATTACCAGACCTGTTCATTACCCTGTTCATTAACCTGTTCATTACCAGACCTGTTCATTAACATGTTCATTACCCTGTTCATTACCCTGTTCATTAACCTGTTCATTACCAGACCTGTTCATTAACCTGTTCATTACCCTGTTCATTAACCTGTTCATTACCAGACCTGTTCATTAACCTGTTCATTAACCTGTTCATTACCCTGTTCATTACCCTGTTCATTACCCTGTTCATTAACCTGTTCATTAACCTGTTCATTAACCTGTTCATTACCCTGTTCATTACCCTGTTCATTAACCTGTTCATTACCAGACCTGTTCATTACCCTGTTCATTAACCTGTTCATTACCAGACCTGTTCATTACCCTGTTCATTACCCTGTTCATTAACCTGTTCATTAACCTGTTCATTAACCTGTTCATTAACCTGTTCATTAACCTGTTCATTACCAGACCTGTCCATTACCCTGTTCATTACCCTGTTCATTACCCTGTTCATTAACCTGTTCATTAACCTGTTCATTACCAGACCTGTTCATTACCCTGTTCATTAACCTGTGCATTACCCTGTTCATTACCCTGTTCATTACCCTGTTCATTAACCTGTTCATTAACCTGTTCATTACCAGACCTGTCCATTACCCTGTTCATTAACCTGTTCATTACCAGACCTGTCCATTACCCTGTTCATTAACCTGTTCATTACCAGACCTGTGCATTAACCTGTTCATTACCAGACCTGTCCATTACCCTGTTCATTAACCTGTTCATTACCAGACCTGTTCATTACCCTGTTCATTAACCTGTTCATTACCCTGTTCATTAACCTGTTCATTAACCTGTTCATTAACCTGTTCATTAACCTGTTCATTAACCTGTTCATTAACCTGTGCATTAACCTGTTTATTACCAGACCTGTCCATTACCCTGTTCATTACCCTGTTCATTACCCTGTTCATTACCCTGTTCATTAACCTGTTCATTAACCTGTTCATTAACCTGTTCATTACCAGACCTGTTCATTACCATGTTCATTAACCTGTGCATTACCCTGTTCATTACCCTGTTCATTAACCTGTTCATTAACCTGTTCATTACCAGACCTGTCCATTACCCTGTTCATTAACCTGTTCATTAACTCTTTCAGTGCCACTCACGAGATTTCTCGTGTTTTTTTATAGGTGGTTGCTAGCCACTCACGAGATTTCTCGGAATTATTTTTAATTTTTTTTTTTTGCGATCTGAAAAATTTTTGCATCACCCGAGCCTACCCGAGTATTGCCGAGCTGCGCCGGTGATCACTGTGGAAAAAAGCGCCCCCTGTCGTCTCCCAGATGACATAAGTGATTTTGGAATGGACTCAATGAAAATGAATGGGGAAAAAAATCCGGTACTCCACATTTTCCAGTTCACTGATCCAGCCGGGGTTACTAGAGTTCATTCTGGAGCCTCAGATCCCCGTGGATCATGGAGATCCACTGTGTCGCGTTGGATCCATACACGTATCGATTTTTTCTAATGGTGATCAGGAATTGGAATATACCAGTTGGATACCATCTGATGTCAGGTAAGGACTCTATGTTATCAGTGGTAGGATAATCAGAGTAAGTTTGATGAAGTTATAAGCTGTTTTGTGAAATGTCTTCTTTCGGTTTCAATGTAAAACTCAGAGAGGAAATCAACGAGGCGATTATCCGCGCGCGGCCGTAATGTGCGTGCGTGCACGTATAATATTGATCATCTAGCGTTTATTTGAAAACGATTCATAAAAAGGCAGACGAATATCAACGTTGTGGAATATTCCACTAAAAGACGATTTTCATAGAATGCTCCAGAATGAGCTGTTTTTTATATCAAAACGGGGGCTTTTCTAACTGCTCTGAAACGGCAACGACGCGATAAAAAAACAATCTGTCTTCACAGCACTGTCTGGAAAATAGTCTTTGATAATGCGATGGGCAGATTAGACACATAGCCATAATTTAAAACATAGATTAGGCGATATTAACGTTAACATTGGCGCGGATGGTGGCATTCAAGCGGTAAAATGGAAAACCAGGCGTGGCACTGAAAGAGTTAACAGACCTGTCCATTACCCTGTTCATTAACCTGTTCATTACCAGACCTGTGCATTAACCTGTTCATTACCAGACCTGTCCATTACCCTGTTCATTAACCTCTTCATTACCAGACCTGTTCATTACCCTGTTCATTACCCTGTTCATTAACCTGTGCATTAACCTGTTCATTAACCTGTTCATTAACCTGTGCATTAACCTGTTCATTAACCTGTTCATTACCAGACCTGTCCATTACCCTGTTCATTACCCTGTTCATTACCCTGTTCATTAACCTGTTCATTACCCTGTTCATTAACCTGTTCATTAACCTGTGCATTAACCTGTTCATTACCAGACCTGTCCATTACCCTGTTCATTACCCTGTTCATTAACCTGTTCATTACCCTGTTCATTAACCTGTTCATTAACCTGTTCATTACCCTGTTCATTAACCTGTTCATTACCCTGTTCATTACCCTGTTCATTACCCTGTCCATTAACCTGTTCATTACCCTGTCCATTAACCTGTTCATTACCCTGTTCATTAACCTGTTCATTAACCTGTTCATTACCCTGTTCATTAACCTGTTCATTACCCTGTTCATTAACCTGTTCATTAACCTGTTCATTAACCTGTTCATTACCAGACCTGTTCATTACCCTGTGCATTACCCTGTGCATTACCCTGTTCATTAACCTGTTCATTACCCTCTTCATTACCCTGTTCATTAACCTGTTCATTAACCTGTTCATTAACCTGTTCATTAACCTGTTCATTAACCTGTTCATTACCAGACCTGTCCATTACCCTGTTCATTAACCTGTTCATTAACCTGTTCATTACCCTGTTCATTACCAGACCTGTCCATTACCCTGTTCATTAACCTGTTCATTAACCTGTTCATTAACCTGTTCATTACCCTGTTCATTACCCTGTTCATTAACCTGTTCATTACCCTGTTCATTAACCTGTTCATTAACCTGTTCATTACCAGACCTCAAGATTCAAGATTCAAGATTCAAGATTCAAGAGTTTTAATTGTCACGGCATACAGGTATACAATGAAATGCGGCTGGTCTTGCCCGCGACGATGTGCAATACAGTGGTACAACATATAATAGAATCCAATAAAATACAGTGGTACAACATATTAATAGAATCCAATAAAACAGTGCAATAAACAGGTACATGGTGTGCCATCTCGGTATCTGTACATTAGTATTTACAGAGCATATAGGACATGCTAGTTAGCTTTAGTAGTGCAATACACTGTTCCTGATGTTATACTATTTTAAGTGGCCTTTCCTCTGGCCATAAGTGTGCGTGTGTGCGGCATGAGTGTTAAAGTGGCTGCTAGTGTGTGAGCGTGCTCAGCGTGCGTGTCGTGTATGTACTTGTGTGTGGATAGTTCAGTTTCTGTGTCTCTCGATGTTCATTGTTCAAGGCTCTGATGGCCTGGGGGAAGAAGCTTAGCCTAAGCCTCTCCGTCTTAGTCTCTAGAATTCGCAGGCGTCTGCCTGACCTCAGCAGCTGGAACAGGCTGTTATTGGGGTGGTGGGGGTCTTTCATTATCCTGCAGGCTCTGGATTTGCACCTCTTGTTGTATAGAGCCTGCAGGGGAGGTAGCGCAATACCCGTGGTACGCTCGGCTGAGCGCACCACACTCTGTAGGGCCTTCTTGTCCTGTGCCGTGCTGTTCCCATACCAGGCAGTGATGTTTCCGGTCAAGATGCTCTCTACAGCTCCTGAGTAGAAGGACTGAAGTATCTTCCCCGATACTCTGAACTTCCTTAACTGTCTCAGGTGGTAGAGGCGCTGCTTCGCTTTCTTTACTACTGTGCCTATGTGTGTTGACCATGTCAGGTCCTCTGAGATGTGGACCCCCAGGTACTTGAAGCTGCTCACCCTGTCCACGGTAGCCCCGTTAATCCTCAGTGGTGTGTGTGTCTCCCGCTGTCCTCTCCTATAATCCACGATCAGCTCCTTGGTTTTACCAATGTTCAGGAGCAGGCTGTTGTCCTGGCACCAACGTTCCAGTACCTCAACCTCCTCCCGGTAGGCCTTCTCGTCGTTGTCCGAGATCAGCCCCACCACCACCGTGTCGTCGGCGAACTTCACAATGGAGTTGGAGCTGAACTTGGCCACACAGTCGTGTGTGTAGAGTGAGTACAGCAGGGGGCTTAGAACACAGCCCTGGGGGGACCCGATGCTCAGGGTGATGGTGTTGGAGGTCTGACCCCCCACCCTGACCGCCTGGGGTCTTTCACTCAGAAAGTCCAGTACCCAGGCGCTCAGGGCGGAGCTCAGGCCTAGCTCGATCAGCTTGTCCACCAGTCTGGTGGGGACTATGGTGTTGAACGCTGAGCTGTAGTCAATGAACAACAGTCTCACATAGCCCCCCTTCTGACGGTCAAGGTGGGAGAGAGTGCTGTGCAGTACCTGGGAGACCGCGTCATCAGTGGACCTGTTTGTCCTGTATGCAAATTGCATAGGGTCCATATCGCTGGGGAGAGAGGCACAAATGTGGTCCTTGACCAGCCTCTCGAAACATTTCATGACCACAGAGGTGAGTGCCACCGGTCTGTAATCATTTGGACATGTTGGGGAGGGTTTCTTCGGTACAGGGATGATGGTAGACATCTTGAAGCAGGCAGGGACTACTGACTCCGCCAGGGATTGATTAAATATGGCGGTGAACACCGGGGCAAGCTGGTTTGCACAGGACTTAAGTATGCGTCCTGTTATACCATCTGGGCCTGCAGCCTTCCTGGTGTTCACCTGCATAAATGCTCTTCTCACACTGTGTTCCGACAACGAGAGAGCGCCCCCGCCCCCCCGCGGTTGCCCCCCCCCCTCCACAACAGCCGGTGCGCCAGTGACGTCACTAGCCAGAGGGCTAGCGGCGACACTGTCTACACCGAACCGAGCGTAGAAGGAGTTGAGTTTGTCCGCTAGAGAGGCGTCGTCGCTCCCCATTGCGGGGGCGCTGACTTTGTAGTCAGTTATTGTCTTCAGTCCCCTCCACAAGCCTCTTGTGTCGTTTTGTGCCATTTGTGTCTCCAGTTTCTCAGCATATGTCCTCTTAGCAAGTTTAACAGCCTTGCGCAGAGTGTAGACTGAAGCCTTGTATTCTTCCATATTTCCTGACTCTCTGCCCAGGTTATAAGCCGTGGTGCGTGAGTTTAGGGCTGTTCTTATAGTGCTGTCCACCCAAGGTTTCTGGTTTGGGAAAACCCGCGCCGTCTTTGTGGGGACAATGCCGTCTGCCACTGTTGTTATGTAGCTTACAACGGTATCAGCATACTCGCTGACGTCACTGGCGCTTCCTTCAAACATGTCCCAGTCTGTATCCTTGAACGCGTCACGGAGCTCGGCCTCTGATTCGTCAGCCCACTTTTTTGTCTCACGTGACACGACGGCTTCGCGTGATCGCTGTTTGTATGCTGGGATTAAAAAGATGGAGTCGTGATCGCTCGCGCTTACAGAGCCCATCAGTGGCGGAGCCGCTACAGCCTTGTAGGCAGCTCTGAACGGGGTGTAGCAGTGGTCGAGTGTGTTTCCCCCTCTTGTGGAGCAGGCGATGTGCTGAAAAAAAGTCGGCATCACTTTTTTCAGGTTTGCCTGGTTGAAATCACCAGTCACTATCGTCGCGGCTTCCGGGTGCTTGATCTGCTGTTTGTTGATGTGGTCGTGTAATTCCCCCAGCGCTTTGCCGGTATTTGCCTGTGGATGAATATACACGACGGATAAAATGACCGCGGTAAACTCACGGGGTAGGTGATACGGGCGACACAGGATCTGGAGATGTTCCATATCTGGGGAGCATGAACTTGAGAGGACATGTACTTCCTTGGGATTAACCCAGAGATTGTTCGTGAGGATGCAGACCCCACCTCCGACGCTCTTCCCAGAGGCTGCCGTGCGATCTGCTCTCAGGACGGTGAAATTGTCCGATGGAGAGACGCTGTTGTCCGGCGTTGCTGGTTTGAGCCATGTCTCAGTGAAACACATGATATTAACGTCTCTCATCTCCCGTTGGAATCGTACCCTCGCTCTCAAGTCGTCCATCCTTCCCTCCAACGAACGTGCATTCGCCAGAAAGATGGATGGAATTGCTGGACGGTAAGCAGATCTTTTTAATCTAAGTCTGATACCGCCTCGTCTACCTCTATGTTTCTTTCTGCCGTTTCCTTTGTTGCCGTTCTCCCGCTTGATTTCTGTTAGCCCTTCTGGGCATAAAGTGTCTCCCAACTCCAATTTGAGTCCGGAGTTTAGGTCCATAAGTGTCTGGCGGTCGTATGACATACCCGCCAGTGATGATTTAATAAAAAAAGTCGAAAAAACAAACATAATAGCTAAAAATGAGCACAATCGTCGCGGAGCTAAACCAAAGGCGACTGACCGGGGTCGCGCCATAGTACTTAGACCTGTCCATTACCCTGTTCATTAACCTGTTCATTACCCTGTTCATTAACCTGTGCATTAACCTGTTCATTACCAGACCTGTCCATTACCCTGTTCATTACCAGACCTGTTCATTAACCTGTTCATTAACCTGTTCATTACCAGACCTGTTCATTAACCTGTGCATTAACCTGTTCATTAACCTGTTCATTACCAGACCTGTCCATTACCCTGTTCATTAACCTGTCCATTAACCTGTTCATTACCCTGTTCATTACCCTGTTCATTACCCTGTTCATTAACCCGTTCATTACCCTGTTCATTACCCTGTTCATTAACCTGTTCATTAACCTGTGCATTAACCTGTTCATTAACCCGTTCATTACCAGACCTGTCCATTGCCCTGTTCATTACCCTGTTCATTACCCTGTTCATTAACCTGTTCATTACCCTGTTCATTAACCTGTTCATTAACCTGTTCATTACCAGACCTGTCCATTACCCTGTTCATTACCCTGTTCATTAACCTGTTCATTACCCTGTTCATTAACCTGTTTATTAACCTGTTCATTACCATGTTCATTAACCTGTGCATTAACCTGTTCATTACCAGACCTGTCCATTACCCTGTTCATTAACCAGTTCATTACCAGACCTGTTCATTACCCTGTGCATTACCCTGTTCATTACCAGACCTGTTCATTAACCTGTTCATTACCCTGTTCATTAACCTGTGCATTAACCTGTTCATTAACCTGTTCATTACCAGACCTGTCCATTACCCTGTTCATTAACCTGTTCATTAACCTGTCCATTAACCTGTTCATTACCCTGTTCATTACCCTGTTCATTACCCTGTTCATTAACCTGTTCATTACCCTCTTCATTACCCTGTTCATTAACCTGTTCATTAACCTGTTCATTAACCTGTGCATTAACCTGTCCATTAACCTGTTCATTACCAGACCTGTCCATTACCCTGTTCATTACCCTGTTCATTACCCTGTTCATTACCAGACCTGTCCATTACCCTGTTCATTAACCTGTTCATTACCCTGTTCATTACCCTGTTCATTAACCTGTTCATTACCCTGTTCATTACCCTGTTCATTACCCTGTTCATTAACCTGTTCATTACCCTGTTCATTACCCTGTTCATTAACCTGTTCATTAACCTGTTCATTACCAGACCTGTCCATTACCCTGTTCATTAACCTGTTCATTAACCTGTTCATTACCCTCTTCATTACCCTGTTCATTAACCTGTTCATTAACCTGTTCATTAACCTGTGCATTAACCTGTTCATTAACCTGTTCATTACCAGACCTGTCCATTACCCTGTTCATTACCCTGTTCATTACCCTGTTCATTACCCTGTTCATTACCAGACCTGTCCATTACCCTGTTCATTACCCTGTTCATTACCCTGTCCATTACCCTGTTCATTACCAGACCTGTCCATTACCCTGTTCATTACCCTGTTCATTAACCTGTTCATTACCCTGTTCATTACCAGACCCGTCCATTACCCTGTTCATTAACCTGTCTGTAACTGAGGGGTACAATTCCCTGACTGTATTAATAAGTATGGTATCATTAAACCACTACTGTCTTATGTACATTACTACTGGCCATACAGTACACAGGTATATGATATGAACACCTCCACAATGACACGGTTCCACAACAAATCTTGGTTAGAATAATATTTATTATTATAGCAACAGTAGGTTACAGAATGATAACTATGAATTGCGCTTGTAAGGCGAAGAATGTGCGTGAGTAAGTCAAGAGCGTAAGTCCATTAGAATAGTACGCAGGAGATAATAAATACCACCTGTATCAATAGGAATTATATCTATGGTACACTAGTAGGGCAGCGGGAGATACTAGTAGGGTTCCCACCGGTTGTAAGCCAGCAGGGGGAGGAAATGTTCGAATGCAAACTCTGGATCAACGGGGAATCAATAAGCTCCAGCTACGGGAGTCGGTACATTACTCCCTTGATCGGCAGACGAAAGCAGCAGCTGTAATCCAAGTATGCGTGCAGCATAGGTGAAAGCCGGCCAGCCTCTCCTGGAGACGGGCTCGAGTGATGTTCCTCACGGGTAAATCCCACACAGTAGTGGGTGTAGACGATTCTCCTCCGCTCCAACAGCCACAGGACCAAAGCAATAATCCAGCTGGAAAGGGCTCTGCATTCACCGGTGTAGATTCTCCGGTGCGCGGTACTTCACATTAACTAGGTCGAACTTGACGTTATTCCACTAAGCTCTGACACTTTACTGTCCTATTCGCACGCGGTTATAAGTGCTCTATTTAGATGCAAGGTTGCTCACTTCACTTGGTCGTTGACTCATGATGAAGGCTTTTAACGTTTGAGGGTAACACGTTTCTAGGTTAACTTGACTTTAGGCTAAGTGCTGCTGTATCCACCTGCGACGTATTTATACGTACAGTGAATAATCTAGTGCCAGCCTTATTCCTGTCTCGTATTCTTGCGCAGAACCGGGCATGTCCAGGCAAGCCTTGGCGGTGACTTTGAACTAGACATTGGGGGTAAGGCTGTGGCGCCTAGTGGATCGCTTCCAATAGGAGAACGAAAATATTATGGTCTGTACTAGGTAAAAGGGATATTCCGTGTATATGTACAAAGAATACACAAGGGATATCAGACGATATACAAATATTATGCAATATATATCAAGTAGTAAATATATATATTCGGTTTAATCTGATCCTTCGTAACACTGTCCATTACCCTGTCCATTACCCTGTCCATTACCCTGTCCATTACCCTGTCCATTACCCTGTCCATTACCCTGTTCATTACCCTGTCCATTACCCTGTCCATTACCCTGTCCATTACCATGTCCATTACCCTGTTCATTACCCTGTCCATTACCCTGTCCATTACCCTGTTCATTACCCTGTCCATTACCCTGTCCATTACCCTGTTCATTACCCTGTTCATTACCCTGTCCATTACCCTGTCCATTACCCTGTCCATTACCCTGTCCATTACCCTGTTCATTAACCTGTTCATTAACCTGTTCATTACCAGACCTGTCCATTACCCTGTTCATTACCCTGTTCATTAACCTGTTCATTACCCTGTTCATTAACCTGTGCATTAACCTGTTCATTAACCTGTTCATTAACCTGTTCATTACCCTGTTCATTACCCTGTTCATTACCAGACCTGTTCATTAACCTGTTCATTAACCTGTGCATTAACCTGTTCATTAACCTGTTCATTACCAGACCTGTCCATTACCCTGTTCATTACCCTGTTCATTAACCTGTTCATTACCAGACCTGTTCATTAACCTGTGCATTACCCTGTTCATTAACCTGTTCATTACCCTGTTCATTACCAGACCTGTTCATTAACCTGTTCATTACCCTGTTCATTACCAGACCTGTTCATTACCCTGTTCATTACCCTGTTCATTAACCTGTGCATTAACCTGTTCATTACCAGACCTGTCCATTACCCTGTTCATTAACCTGTTCATTACCAGACCTGTTCATTAACCTGTTCATTACCCTGTTCATTAACCTGTGCATTACCCTGTTCATTACCAGACCTGTTCATTAACCTGTTCATTACCCTGTTAATTAACCTGTGCATTACCCTGTTCATTAACCTGTTCATTACCAGACCTGTTCATTACCAGACCTGTTCATTAACCTGTTCATTACCCTGTTCATTAACCTGTTCATTACCAGACCTGTTCATTAACCTGTTCATTACCCTGTTAATTACCCTGTTCATTACCATACCTGTTCATTAACCTGTTCATTACCAGACCTGTTCATTAACCTGTTCATTAACATGTTCATTACTCTGTTCATTAACCTGTTCATTACGAGACCTGTTCATTACCCTGTTCATTAACATGTTCATTACCAGACCTGTTCATTAACCTGTTCATTAACATGTTCATTACCAGACCTGTTCATTACCCTGTTCATTAACCTGTGCATTAACCTGTTCATTACCAGACCTGTTCATTACCAGACCTGTTCATTAACCTGTTCATTACCCTGTTCATTACCATGTTCATTAACCTGTTCATTAACCTGTTCATTAACCTGTTCATTACCCTGTTCATTAACCTGTTCATTACCCTGTTCATTACCCTGTTCATTAACCTGTTCATTACCAGACCTGTTCATTAACCTGTTCATTACCCTGTTCATTACCCTGTTCATTAACCTGTTCATTACCCTGTTCATTAACCTGTTCATTACCCTGTTCATTAACCTGTTCATTACCAGACCTGTTCATTAACCTGTTCATTACCAGACCTGTTCATTACCCTGTTCATTAACCTGTTCATTACCAGACCTGTTCATTACCCTGTTCATTAACCTGTTCATTACCAGACCTGTTCATTAACCTGTTCAATAACCTGTTCATTACCAGACCTGTTCATTAACCTGTTCATTAACCTGTTTATTAACCTGTTCATTACCAGACCTGTTCATTACCAGACCTGTTCATTAACCTGTTCATTACCAGACCTGTTCATTAACCTGTTCATTAACCTGTTCATTACCAGACTTGTTCATTAACCTGTTCATTACCAGACCTGTTCATTACCCTGTTCATTACCAGACCTGTTCATTAACCTGTTCATTAACCTGTTCATTAACCTGTTCATTACCAGACCTGTTCATTAACCTGTTCATTAACCTGTTCATTACCAGACCTGTTCATTACCCTGTTCATTAACCTGTTCATTACCAGACCTGTTCATTAACCTGTTCATTACCAGACCTGTTCATTAACCTGTGCATTACCCTGTTCATTAACCTGTTCATTAACCTGTTCATTACCCTGTTCATTAACCTGTTTGTTGTGAAGGGCCAGATAGACCCCGGAGCGCTCCAGGATAAAGAAAGCGCTCCAGGGATAGAACCCGACACACAACCAAGAGAAGAGAACCGCGCCCAGGAGATAGACCTCGGAGCACGCCAGGAGAACAGATCTCCAACAAGCCCTGTCAGAACCCGATCACCTCCGTCAGTGTCATCCCCCAGCGAGGCGGACCAGATACTGGTGCAAGCCTTGATCGCCACACTGACAGCCTCCACCGAAAGAGACCGACTTCAGGGTGAACGCGACCGGCTTCAAGCAAAGACGCTTAGTGAGCGCGAACACTCCGCCACGGAAAGAGAGCGCCGCCATGTGCAACTCCAAGCGCAAGCCCTTAGTGAGCGCGAACACTCTGCCATGGAACGAGAGCGCCTCCAGGCTCAACAGATGAGCGAGCGCGAACAACGAGAGCGCCTCCAGGCGCAACAATTAAGCGAGCGCGAACACTCTGCAGCGGAACGAGAGCGCCTTCACGCGCAACTCCAAGCGCAAGCCCTTAGTGAGCGCGAACACTCTGCAACCGAACGAGAGCGCTTCCAGGCGCAACAAAGGAGTGAGGACGACCGCATAAGACTGGAGGAGAGGCGCCTTCAGACGGAAGAGAACATCGAACGAGACCGCGCCAATGCACAGCGCAACGCCGCCAATGCCCAGCGCGAAGCAGAGCGCGACCGGCTGCAGGCGCAGATGATAGAACAATTGATTGCCAGGGCGACACCCCCTCTCTCCGCACGGACAATCATCACGACAAGGGTCTAGGGCACCTTCCCCTACCCGACAAAGCGACCCGGGACCCGGCCAACAAGAGGAACCTGTCTACGTCTCCGACCCCCCTCCCCGACCGGTCCATACGAGACCCAGCCAACGGGAAGAACCGGCCTACGTCGCCGAGAGACTGACTAGAAGACTCCAGGACCTAGAAGAGGAAGAGGAAGAGGAGGAATGTCAAGCCCACCAGCAGCAACGTACTCTGGACCAAGAGGCCCAGTACAGCCCCGACCCCAGCCCAGAGTCACTGCACTACAAACCCCCGACCCAACTCACGGGTGAGTTTGACGTACAGTCAGCACCGAGGAACAGCACCTGGGGACCCGGCCTCTGGTACCCACCAAGTACTAACCCACGACCACACGTACGGGGAGACTCGCCCAGGAGGCCTCTTCCCCTACGCTCACCAATGTGCCAGCCATCCATGGCATCGTACCTTGGCACACCGACCTTCCCAGACTTTACGCGCGAGGACAGAGCACAGTACACGGAATTACGCATGTGCTTGGAGACTATGATGTCCGACGTCCCCGACGAGTCGTACAAATATGCCATCCTCCTCAAGCATCTCAAGGTGCCCAGAGCGCATAACATAGCGCTGGCATATTCCAACTCAAGCACCCCATACTCCGCGGCTCTAGTGGCCCTCGACCAGCGTTATGGACGCATATGGGACTACGTGATCCAAGAAATAAGGGATATCGACCGCCTCCCCCCAGCCGAAGACAATAGAGCACTGGATGACCTCTCTATCAAGGTACAATCCCTAGTGGGGATGCTGGGGTCCCAAAAGGAGAAAGGGAGATATGAACTATATGCAAATTCTAATGTGGAGCGAATACTGGAGAAGCTCCCTCCAGCCCGCCAAGAGCGTTTTCGGCGGCAGAGAGACCACCGTGATCCCGACGGCCCCGAGCCATCCCTCCTAGACCTGGCCGCTTTCCTCGCAAGGGAAGTCAGCAGCCTACGACCGGACACATTCGTGTGGAGTGGATCTAGCCCAAGAGATGGACCTCGGAGGTCCAACGATAACCGCCGGTCAGTGACCGTTATGCACCAGGCCGAGTCAGTGCCGCAGCACAAGAACCACAGTACCCCCCCGACCAAGGGGAAGTGGAAGATTGTATGCCAGTACTGTGAAAAGGAACATTGGCTGTCTCAATGTGACACTTTCAAGAAGCTGACCGCTGACGAGGTGAGTCAGTGGATCAAAGCCAACCGCCGCTGCTTCCGCTGCGCGCGCAGCCATATGGCAGCTGAGTGCCGTTTAAAGAAGAAATGCAGCAAGTGCGACGGCGCCCACTTGGAGGTCCTACACGACAGCAACAAGAAGAAACCCGTACCCCCAAGCAGCTCGAGAGTGAACGTCATGTACATAGACCCTGCGAAGAGCGGGAGCTCCCGAGTGCTCTTGAAGGTGGTCCGAGTGATATTAAGCTACGAGGACAAGGTCATGGACACTTACGCCGTCCTAGACGATGGGTCAGAAAAGACTCTCCTCCTCGCATCCGCCGCAGCCCGGCTGGGTCTGCGGGGGAGCGAAGAAACAATGACAATCCGTACCATTAGAAGAGACCTGAAGACCATAAAGGGTGAAAATGTCTCCTTCACGATAGCAGCGGTCGGGCAGCCCGAGAAGCAGTATAGCATTACTAACGCCTTCACCAGCCACGACATAGGCCTGTCACAGTACACCTACCCCATCCCAAAGGTGATGGAAAAATACGTGCACCTACGTCAACTACCTATACCGCTCATCGATGACGCCACCCCGACCCTGCTCATAGGATCCGACCACGCACACCTCATCGTCCCAACGGACCGGGTCCACATCGGGCCCAGAGGCTGTCCAGCAGCGGTCGAGACCCGCCTGGGTTGGACACTACAAGGCCCCCTCTCCGGGTCTTCCAACCGACCGACAGCCACTTGCTGCCTCCACTCAAGGATAAACGAAGAAGACACCACCCTCTTACAGCACGTCGAGAGGCTATGGACATTAGACGCGATGCCCTTTAAGAATGAAAAGAAACTCGTTCGCTCAAAGGAAGACACTTATGCCATAACCCTCCTCGAGCAGAGGACAAAGAGAGTCGAGGTCAATGGAGTGATGAGATACGCAACTCCACTCCTGAGGCGAGAGGGTATGCCCACTCTCCACGCCTCAAAAGAAGCGACATAACGATATCTACTGAACACCGAGCGGCGTCTGGCCAAAGACCCCACTCAAGCCACTGTGTACCGCGCTGAGATCGACAAGCTGATCACAGCGGGATACATAAAGAAAATTGACATTCAAGAGGCCGACCAGACGATTGAATCATGGTACGTGCCCCACCACAAGGTCCACCACAACGGCAAGGATCACATTGTATTCAACTGCAGCTACCAGATCGGACTACAGAATCTGAATAAAGAACTCTTGCCCGGCCCAACACTCGGCCCCTCTCTCCTCGGCGTGCTACTACGTTTCCGCCAAGACAAGGTGGCCATCAGCGGCGACATCAAAGGGATGTTCCTGCAGGTGCGACTAGTGGAGGAGGACAAGCCCTTGCTGCGGTTCCTATGGAGAGAGAGGATCAAAGATGAGCAACCATCCATCTACCAATGGGAGGTCCTCCCCTTCGGAACCACATGCAGCCCATGCTGTGCTACGTTCGCACTGCAAAAACATGTGACAGAAGACCCTGAAGCTGACGAGGAAGTCAGACAAAGTGTAGAGAGGAGTTTCTACGTGGACAACTGTCTGCAAAGCGTCTCGACGCCAGAAGAAGCCGAAGCCCTCCTACTCAAGCTCCGCGCCTCACTGATCAAAGGCGGCTTTGATCTCCGGCAGTGGGCCAGCAGTGACCCTCAAGTACTTCGCAGCCTCTCCCCAGAGACAAAGGCAGCAAGCAGCGAGACCTGGATGGCGACCATCCCAGGTGAAGCACAAGAAATGACATTAGGCCTAGTCTGGCGCTTCAAAACAGACTCGCTCCATTACAAATACACACCCCTGACCACGGAGCAGGGAAGGTCGACCCCTCTACCGACCACCAGACGGAGCGTATACAGAACACTCGCAAGGCAATACGACCCGCTGGGGTGTATCCTACCTTACACCACCCGGGCGAAAATGATTGTACGAGAGCTGTGGGACAAGGAACAGGGCTGGGACGACCCCATACCCGACCACCTCGCTTCCACCTGGAGAGAGTGGGAGAGAGAACTCAACTCGCTCCAAAATGTGAACATACGCCGAAGCTACTTCCCACCCACAGTGCGGCTGGAGACGTGCCAGATGGACCTGCATGTCTTCAGCGACGCCTCAGAAGTGGCCTACGGCTCGGTGGCTTACTTGCGGGCCCGAGAGGAGGGAGGAGAAATACACACAGCCTTCATCCTGGCTCGCTCAAGGATAGCCCCCCGCAAGCAACAGTCGATCCCGCGTCTAGAGCTCTGCGCAGCTCTGGTAGGCGCGCAACTCGCCACGTTAATCCAACGTGAACTCACCATCCCGGTGCAAAGAACAATCTTGTGGTCAGACTCCATGACCGTACTCACATGGATCCAGTCCGATTCTTGTAGATACAAGGTCTTCGTGGGAGTCAGAATCACAGAGATCCAAGACCTAACAGGATCAGCGTGCTGGAGGTACGTGGACACGAAACAGAACCCAGCAGATGTCATCACACGGGGGATGTCCCTAGATGACCTCACACGTCACAATATCTACAGTGACGGTCCTGAGTTCCTCAAGCTCCCGGAAGAAGAGTGGCCTAACCCCACACCACGGGAGGCTAGTCAAGAGGAGGCAGAGATCAAGAAATCTATGTTCTGTGGGTTGACGCACACCCCAGTCCCCACTGACCCTAACATAGACGACTGCCCCACCTTTGAGAGTGCGCAGTTAAAGACATTCCTGTGGCACCACCCTGAGGTTCCCCCCACTACCGACATTAACGCAGCTAACTACGTAGAGGCAGAACTCCTTCTGCTACAGCGAGCCCAAAGAGACTCGTTCCCCGACGAGCTAGACTGCCTGCAGGGAACAAAGCCAGTCCCGTCAGACAGCAGACTGCTCCACTTGGCCCCGAGCGCGACACCCATGGCCTCATCAGGGTGGGTGGTCGTCTGAGACGGGCCCCGGACTTAACGGATGACGTCAAGTTTCCTATAGTCCTTAACAGCCGACACAAGGTCACCGAGCTCATCATAAAGAAATACGACGAGGATGTGCACCACGCTGGGGCAGAGAGAGTCTTCGCTGAGATCCGACGTCGCTATTGGATACTGAACGGAAGAGAAGCAGTACGTCGCTTCCAGCGGACTCGACCAGACTGTCGCCAGTGGCGAGCACAGCCCAGTATATCCAGGATGGCCGACCTGCCTCACCGCCACACCCGACCCGTGGCGAGGCTGATAGAATTGCCGAGGCTCCCTGACTCCCTTGATGACGATCATGACCCACTGACATTGTAGATTGCCCTACTCCCCACAACAGACATTGAGTAGTTGACAGGACTATTAATCTGTCTTCCTTTTAACTAATTAGGTGCGGACTAATTAGGAGGCGGCTGTTGTGAAGGGCCAGATTAAACTGAATATATATATGTATCGTTTGATATACCTTGTATATTATTTATATATATACACGGAATATCCCTTTACCTGCGTGCAGACCAGAGTGATATTCGCTCTCCTATTGGACAGCGCCCCAGGCGCCAACCGCGCAAGCCCCCAACGGCAAGTTCAAAGACAACTCCGGGCATGTCAGAACATGCCCAGAGTCTGCGTAGTAATACGAGACAAGAACTGAGGTTGGGACTAGATATTCACTTAAGTATAAATACGGCGCAGGTGTAAACGGCAGTACCTTACCTAAACCTTACCCCACCTTCACCACGAGTCAACGTGCAGTGAAGTGAGCAACTTTGCATCTAAATAGAGCATTGAGAACCGCGTGCGAATAGAATGTTAAAGTGTCAGAGTTTAATGAAGTAACGTTGAGTTCGACTTAATCTAATGTGAAGTAATAGTCGATCATTTATTGTATATTGTGCGGCCACAGTTCTTCCGTGTGTAGCATTACCTATCGGTTCGTCGTGTCTTTAGCTAGTGCACTTATCCAGGCTGTGTGGCCTAAATACGCGCCCACACCCGAGGAGTCCTAGGCGAGAACCGTTGGACATGTACACAGGAGAATTGGCACCGGCGATTGCAGAACCATTTCTGGTTGGATTATATTGCTTTGGGACCGTGACTACCGGAGAAGAGCACCGTTGATTTCCACTATCATTTGGGATTTAACCTCGTGAGGATCACCACTCGGGCCTGCCTCGTGGAAGGGGCTGGCTAGCTGTCGTCAATGCTGTCGAGCATCTTGGATTACAACTATTGCTTTTGTCTGCTGATCAAGGGAGTACAAGCACCGACTCCTGTACCTGGAGCCTCTTTATTCCTCGTTGACTCAGACGGAGTACCCGAACATTCCTCTACCCATTGTCTCCAGTTGGTACCGGTGTTGCCCTATATAATTGCTACTATACAACAGGTGGCGTCAGCTTAGACCCATCATAGTATTCCTACTATTCTTAGTGACTTATGCTCTTGACTGACTTTACGTATATTCTTCGCCATACAAGCGCGACCCTAATTCTCAATCTGTAACCTAACGTTGCCTAATAATAATAAATAACCCTTCAATAGTATTTCTGTGTCAATGCTGTGTTCTTGAGAGTGTTCACCATCTATATTTGATGTACTGTTTGGCCAGTAATTAAAGTACATAACTAGCAGTGGTTTAATATATCACAATCTTTAATACAGTCAGGGTTTTGTAACCCCTCAGTTACACTGTTCATTACCAGACATGTGCATTACCCTGTTCATTAACCTGTTCATTACCAGACCTGTTCATTAACCTGTTCATTACCAGACCTGTTCATTAACCTGTTCATTAACATGTTCATTACTCTGTTCATTAACCTGTTCATTAACCTGTTCATTACCAGACCTGTTCATTAACCTGTTCATTAACCTGTTCATTACCCTGTTCATTAACCTGTGCATTAACCTGTTCATTACCAGACCTGTTCATTACCAGACCTGTTCATTAACCTGTTCATTAGCCTGTTCATTACCCTGTTCATTAACCTGTTCATTAACCTGTTCATTAACCTGTTCATTACCCTGTTCATTAACCTGTTCATTAACCTGTTCATTACCCTGTTCATTAACCTGTTCATTACCAGACCTGTTCATTAACCTGTTCATTACCCTGTTCATTACCCTGTTCATTAACCTGTTCATTACCCTGTTCATTAACCTGTTCATTACCCTGTTCATTACCCTGTTCATTAACCTGTTCATTACCAGACCTGTTCATTACCCTGTTCATTAACCTGTTCATTACCAGACCTGTTCATTAACCTGTTCATTACCCTGTTCATTAACAGACCTGTTCATTAACCTGTTCATTACCAGACCTGTTCATTAACCTGTTCATTAACCTGTTCATTACCAGACCTGTTCATTAACCTGTTCATTACCAGACCTGTTCATTAACCTGTTCATTAACCTGTTCATTACCAGACCTGTTCATTAACCTGTTCATTAACCTGTTCATTACCAGACCTGTTCATTAACCTGTTCATTAACCTGTTCATTAACCTGTTCATTACCAGACCTGTTCATTAACCTGTTCATTACCAGACCTGTTCATTAACCTGTTCATTAACCTGTTCATTAACCTGTTCATTACCAGACCTGTTCATTAACCTGTTCATTAACCTGTTCATTACCAGACCTGTTCATTAACCTGTTCATTAGCCTGTTCATTACCAGACCTGTCCATTACCCTGTTCATTAACCTGTTCATTACCCTGTTCATTACCAGACCTGTTCATTAACCTGTTCATTACCAGACCTGTTCATTAACCTGTTCATTAACCTGTTCATTAACCTGTTCATTACCAGACCTGTTCATTCACCTGTTCATTACCCTGTTCATTACCAGACCTGTCCATTACCCTGTTCATTAACCTGTTCATTACCAGACCTGTTCATTAACCTGTTCATTAACCTGTTCATTACCAGACCTGTTCATTACCAGACCTGTTCATTAACCTGTTCATTACCAGACCTGTTCATTAACCTGTTCATTAACCTGTTCATTACCAGACCTGTTCATTACCAGACCTGTTCATTAACCTGTTCATTAACCTGTTCATTACCAGACCTGTTCATTACCCTGTTCATTACCCTGTTCATTAACCTGTTCATTAACCTGTTCATTACCCTGTTCATTAACCTGTTCATTAACCTGTTCATTAACCTGTTCATTAACCTGTTCATTACCCTGTGCATTAACCTGTTCATTACCAGACCTGTCCATTACCCTGTTCATTAACCTGTTCATTACCAGACCTGTTCATTAACCTGTTCATTACCCTGTTCATTAACCTGTTCATTACCAGACCTGTTCATTAACCTGTTCATTACCCTGTTCATTAACCTGTTCATTACCAGACCTGTTCATTAATCTGTGCATTACCCTGTTCATTAACCTGTTCATTACCAGACCTGTTCATTAACCTGTTCATTACCAGACCTGTTCATTAACCTGTTCATTACCCTGTTCATTAACCTGTTCATTACCAGACCTGTTCATTAACCTGTTCATTAACCTGTTCATTACCAGACCTGTTCATTAACCTGTTCATTACCCTGTTCATTAACCTGTTCATTACCAGACCTGTTCATTACCCTGTTCATTAACCTGTTCATTACCAGACCTGTTCATTAACCTGTTCATTACCCTGTTCATTAACCTGTTTATTACCAGACCTGTTCATTAACATGTTCATTAACCTGTTCATTACCAGACCTGTTCATTAACATGTTCATTACCCTGTTCATTAACCTGTTCATTACCAGACCTGTTCATTAACCTGTTCATTACCCTGTTCATTAACCTGTTCATTACGAGACCTGTTCATTACCCTGTTCATTAACCTGTTCATTACCAGACCTGTTCATTACCCTGTTCATTACCCTGTTCATTACCAGACCTGTTCATTAACCTGTTCATTACCCTGTTCATTAACCTGTTCATTACCAGACCTGTTCATTAACCTGTTCATTACCCTGTTCATTAACCTGTTCATTACCAGACCTGTTCATTACCCTGTTCATTACCCTGTTCATTAACCTGTTCATTACCCTGTTCATTAACCTGTTCATTACCAGACCTGTTCATTAACCTGTTCATTACCCTGTTCATTAACCTGTTCATTACCCTGTTCATTACCAGACCTGTTCATTAACCTGTTCATTAACCTGTTCATTACCAGACCTGTTCATTACCAGACCTGTTCATTAACCTGTTCATTACCAGACATGTTCATTACCAGACCTGTTCATTAACCTGTTCATTACCAGACCTGTTCATTAACCTGTTCATTACCAGACCTGTTCATTAACCTGTTCATTACCATACCTGTTCATTAACCTGTTCATTACCAGACCTGTTCATTACCAGACCTGTTCATTAACCTGTTCATTACCAGACCTGTTCATTACCAGACCTGTTCATTAACCTGTTCATCACCAGACATGTTCATTAACCTGTTCATCACCAGACCTGTTCATTAACCTGTTCATTACCAGACCTGTTCATTACCCTGTTCATTAACCTGTTCATTACCAGACCTGTTCATGAACCTGTTCATTAACCTGTTCATCACCAGACCTGTTCATTAACCTGTTCATTACCAGACCTGTTCATTAACCTGTTCATTACCAGACCTGTTCATTAACCTGTTCATTACCATACCTGTTCATTAACCTGTTCATTACCAGACCTGTTCATTACCAGACCTGTTCATTAACCTGTTCATTACCAGACCTGTTCATTACCAGACCTGTTCATTAACCTGTTCATCACCAGACCTGTTCATTAACCTGTTCATCACCAGACCTGTTCATTAACCTGTTCATTACCAGACCTGTTCATTACCCTGTTCATTAACCTGTTCATTACCAGACCTGTTCATGAACCTGTTCATTAACCTGTTCATCACCAGACCTGTTCATTAACCTGTTCATTACCAGACCTGCTCATTAGACGCGTGCACACACACACACACACCTCCTCCCACCTTGAAAACAGTTTGCAGGTCTCGTTACTATGGCAGAGCAGAGCCGTTATCCTTCACAGACAGATGGGAGTTATATGTTTGGCCAGTTATACATCTAATGTTTGTTCAGTTATACATCTAATGTTTGTTCAGTTAGACATCTAATGTTTGTTCAGTTATACATCTAATGTTTGTTCAGTTATACATCTAATGTTTGTTCAGTTATACATCTAATGTTTGTTCAGTTAGAGATCTAATGTTTGTTCAGTTAGAGATCTAATGTTTGTTCAGTTATACATCTAATGTTTGTTCAGTTAGACATCTAATGTTTGTTCAGTTATACATCTAATGTTTGTTCAGTTATACATCTAATGTTTGTTCAGTTAGAGATCTAATGTTTGTTCAGTTAGACATCTAATGTTTGTTCAGTTAGACATCTAATGTTTGTTCAGTTATACATCTAATGTTTGTTCAGTTATACATCTAATGTTTGTTCAGTTATACATCTAATGTTTGTTCAGTTAGAGATCTAATGTTTGTTCAGTTAGAGATCTAATGTTTGTTCAGTTATACATCTAATGTTTGTTCAGTTAGACATCTAATGTTTGTTCAGTTATACATCTAATGTTTGTTCAGTTATACATCTAATGTTTGTTCAGTTAGAGATATAATGTTTGTTCAGTTAGACATCTAATGTTTGTTCAGTTATACATCTAATGTTTGTTCAGTTATACATCTAATGTTTGTTCAGTTATACATCTAATGTTTGTTCAGTTATACATCTAATGTTTGTTCAGTTATACATCTAATGTTTGTTCAGTTAGACTGTATCTAATGTTTGTTCAGTTATACATCTAATGTTTGTTCAGTTATACATCTAATGTTTGTTCAGTTAGACTGTATCTAATGTTTGTTCAGTTAGACATCTAATGTTTGTTCAGTTATACATCTAATGTTTGTTCAGTTATACATCTAATGTTTGTTCAGTTAGACTGTATCTAATGTTTGTTCAGTTATACATCTAATGTTTGTTCAGTTAGACATCTAATGTTTGTTCAGTTATACATCTAATGTTTGTTCAGTTATACATCTAATGTTTGTTCAGTTAGACTGTATCTAATGTTTGTTCAGTTAGACATCTAATGTTTGTTCAGTTATACATCTAATGTTTGTTCAGTTAGACTGTATCTAATGTTTGTTCAGTTATACATCTAATGTTTGTTCAGTTAGACTGTATCTAATGTTTGTTCAGTTAGAGATCTAATGTTTGTTCAGTTATACATCTAATGTTTGTTCAGTTATACATCTAATGTTTGTTCAGTTATACATCTAATGTTTGTTCAGTTATACATCTAATGTTTGTTCAGTTATACATCTAATGTTTGTTCAGTTATACATCTAATTAGGCCTGCCACGATAACACATTTTGCTGGGCGATTAATTGCCCCCGAAAATATCGCGATAAGCGATATTATTGCGACCGGTTAGAGAATTTTTTTGAGAAATTTATTTCCCAAAACTTTTATTTTGAAGCCCACCGCTCCGTCTTTTCCAGTTTAAGACTTTTATTTTGAAGCCCACCGACCGGACCGGAAGTATTGTTGTGATTATCCTAGCCGACAACTTGTCTCGTCCGGTTGTGTTTTTTAGTTTTAACGTTAGCTACTAACGTTAGATGCAGCTACTACAGGCAATCAACGATGAGGAGGAAGCGTCAACGCAGTATATAATAGAATAGCTGTGGTGCGTAGGCACTGCAGCACGACTCGAAAACGACCCGTTATAATAAATTAATTCATGTTTAACTTGTCCCCGTCTCCAGTGCTTTGACTAGCCCCACCCGTTCATTGTAAACAATGATGCATGTAATTGTATTAACGTTATTCTGTGTTATTCTAACGTTACACTACAAATAACGCTACTTGGTTAAAAGGAGCAACACTATTGAGAAATGTATTAAGCTATATGTGGCGTTGCTACTGCCCCACGGAGCTCCCGTGCTGTGCTCTGTAGTAAGGCCAGCGGCCCCCCACACGGAGAGAGACTGACAAGGGGCACTGGTTCCGCCTCATTAAAACAAACGCGCAAATAGCAATTAATCGCGCCCGTCAAAATCATTGCATTCATTTTAATTATCGCTGCAATTAATCGATTTATTGCTTATCGCGGCAGGCCTACATCTAATGTTTGTTCAGTTAGACTGTATCTAATGTTTGTTCAGTTATACATCTAATGTTTGTTCAGTTATACATCTAATGTTTGTTCAGTTAGAGATCTAATGTTTGTTCAGTTATACATCTAATGTTTGTTCAGTTATACATCTAATGTTTGTTCAGTTATACATCTAATGTTTGTTCAGTTATACATCTAATGTTTGTTCAGTTATACATCTAATGTTTGTTCAGTTATACATCTAATGTTTGTTCAGTTATACATCTAATGTTTGTTCAGTTATACATCTAATGTTTGTTCAGTTATACATCTAATGTTTGTTCAGTTATACATCTAATGTTTGTTCAGTTATACATCTAATGTTTGTTCAGTTAGACATCTGATGTGTGTTCAGTTATACATCTAATGTTTGTTCAGTTAGAGATCTAATGTTTGTTCAGTTTTATACAACGGCATGCAAATTTCTCGATTCTGATTGGCCATTCACACGTCTTTATTGGCAACAATCCACGGTCCTGGGCTCAGGACCCGCCCACAACCAAATCACATAACCCTCCCCGACTCACTCCGGGAGAAAACAAGATCGCGGACAACATATGGTTATGTTGAAAGCACCATAACGACTAAATATGAAGCGATTCTGTCAAGGGGAATGTGTTAGTCCTTTAAACAATGTTGGATGATGTAATTGATGGGTCTTGACTCAATCTAGAACAAAAGAAAAATCGCGGATTGATTGATAGATTAATTGATTGATTTAAATTTCTTCCTTCCTACTTTTTCCTACTGCAGCGTTCTCTCTCACACACTGTCCGACGCTGGCGTACCCACAAACACACACACACACATACACACACACACACACACACACACACACACACATACACACACACACGCACACACACACTGTGACACACACACACACACACACACGCACACACACACACACACACTCCTGTCTGCAACAGCGGGGGAGTCAGACTGAGAGAGAAGCAGCGCTGTTTTAAGTGAGCATGGTCTATTGAATTGATTGATTGGTTGATTGCTAATTTTATTACTGTACCCCTGGTTTCCAACTGGTTAAGTTTAGGCTAAAAGAAATAAATAAAAAAATAGGGCGAAGAAAACGTTTTTTTCCTATAGGGCAAAGAAAACGTTTTAATTTGTTTTACCTACTTTATATTCTGCATCTGGTAATAAAATTTTCAATCAATCATTCCAATAATACACAGTTGGATGTGTTAGTTGGTTGGATGCACTTCAAGCTGCTTCCACATGAGGCAACTTCTCTCAATCATTCCAATAATACACAGTTGGATGTGTTAGTTTGGTTGGATGCACTTCAAGCTGCTTCCACATGGAGTTGTGGGAACTACTTTTTCTGGCGGATGGTTTTTTCAATAAATCTTCGATTAATGTGTGTTTATTGTATAGAAATAAGGTTGGATGAATCTGGCAGTTGTATAAAAGCTTTACACCACGTGCAGTCGTGATTTGTGACCAATAAACCATGCCTAGGGGGGTCTAACGACCCTCGGCTGCGCCTCGGGCCTAACAACCACCCCTAGGCATGGTTTATTGGTCACAAACCACTCCTGCGTGTGATGTAATGCTTAAATACATCTAATGTTTGTTCAGTTATACATCTAATGTTTGTTCAGTTATACATCTAATGTTTGTTCAGTTATACATCTAATGTTTGTTCAGTTATACATCTAATGTTTGTTCAGTTATACATCTAATGTTTGTTCAGTTAGACATCTAATGTTTGTTCAGTTATACATCTAATGTTTGTTCAGTTATACATCTAATGTTTGTTCAGTTATACATCTAATGTTTGTTCAGTTATACATCTAATGTTTGTTCAGTTAGAGATCTAATGTTTGTTCAGTTATACATCTAATGTTTGTTCAGTTAGAGATATAATGTTTGTTCAGTTAGACTGTATCTAACGTTTGTTCAGTTAGAGATCTAATGTTTGTTCAGTTATACATCTAATGTTTGTTCAGTTAGAGATCTAATGTTTGTTCAGTTATACATCTAATGTTTGTTCAGTTAGACTGTATCTAATGTTTGTTCAGTTATACATCTAATGTTTGTTCAGTTATACATCTAATGTTTGTTCAGTTATACATCTAATGTTTGTTCAGTTATACATCTAATGTTTGTTCAGTTAGACTGTATCTAATGTTTGTTCAGTTAGACTGTATCTAATGTTTGTTCAGTTATACATCTAATGTTTGTTCAGTTAGAGATCTAATGTTTGTTCAGTTAGACTGTATCTAATGTTTGTTAGGTTATACATCTAATGTTTGTTCAGTTATACATCTAATGTTTGTTCAGTTAGACTGTATCTAATGTTTGTTCAGTTAGACTGTATCTAATGTTTGTTCAGTTATACATCTAATGTTTGTTCAGTTAGAGATCTAATGTTTGTTCAGTTAGACTGTATCTAATGTTTGTTCAGTTATACATCTAATGTTTGTTCAGTTATACATCTAATGTTTGTTCAGTTAGACTGTATCTAATGTTTGTTCAGTTAGACTGTATCTAATGTTTGTTCAGTTAGACTGTATCTAATGTTTGTTCAGTTAGACTGTATCTAATGTTTGTCCAGTTAACTAATGTTTGTTCAGTTAGACATCTAATGTTTGTCCAGTTAACTAATGTTTGTTCAGTTAGACTGTATCTAATGTTTGTTCAGTTAGACTGTATCTAATGTTTGTCCAGTTAACTAATGTTTGTTCAGTTAGACTGTATCTAATGTTTGTCCAGGTCAGGACTAGGGAGTTGATCTAGAGTAGACCATATTAGCATCTGTAGCACAATTGGAATGAAAAAGAGAGAAAAAGTATAGGGAGAGAGGAGAGGGATAGAGAGAACAAGAAAAAAAGAAGAAAGGAGAGCAAGGCCGTACTGTCTCTCCCGAGCCCCCCCCCCCCCCCCCCCCCCTCCTCCCTGAAGCAGACTGATGTTGTGTTCAGCATCTAGTCTGTTTAGATCTATACTGGCGTTACAGGGATAAAGTTGAACTTCAGTTCGAACAGGCTGACTCCAGAGCTATGTGGCAGGGCCTCAGAACGATGACAGATTACAAAGGCACCTCCCTCAAACTGAACAATGACATCTCCTTAGCAAATGATCTCAATTCCTTCTATGCGAGGTTTGAGGCTGTGAATAAAAACACCAGCCTACAAACCACGGCAATGGAGGGGGGGGGGGTCTGCTGATGGAGACTCAGTGTTCAGGGTAACAGAGCATGAGGTGAGACGGACCTTTAAGAAAGTGAATATCAGGAAGGCAGCAGGACCGGACGGCATCCCCGGCCGCGTCCTAAAAGTCTGTGCCGACCAACTGGCCCCGGTATTCACTGACATCTTCAACCTGTCCTTGGAACAGGCTGTCATCCCCACCTGTCTGAAGAAGTCCACCATCATCCCTGTACCCAAAAAATCTACGCCCGCTTGCCTCAACGACTACCGCCCTGTAGCCCTCACCTCCATAGCCATGAAGTGCTTTGAGAAGCTAGTGAAGGGCTACATCTGTTCCTCCCCATCAACCTGGACCCTCTGCAATTTGCATATCGCCCCAACAGGTCCACGGAGGACGCCATAGCCCATGTGCTGCACACAGCAGCATCACACCTGGACAAGAGGCAGGGGAACTATGTGAGAATGCTGTTCATCGACTACAGCTCAGCATTCAATACCATAGTCCCCTCCAAACTCATAGCCAAGCTCAGGGACCTGGGCTTGAACTATGACCTCTGCCAGTGGGTCTTGGACTTCCTGACGGGCAGACCCCAGGTGGTAAGAGCAGGCAACTGCACCTCCTCATCCATCACGCTCAACATAGGGGCCCCCCAGGGCTGTGTTCTGAGCCCCCTCCTCTACTCCCTGTACACACATGACTGCGTAGCACAGCGGAACAACAACACCATCATCAAATTTGCTGATGACACAGTAGTGGTGGGCCTGATCTCTGACAACGACGAAAGGGCCTACCTGGAAGAGGTAGAGAACCTGTCACAGTGGTGTCAGGAGAACTGCCTCTCCCTGAACGTCAGCAAAACAAAAGAGATGATTGTGGACTTCAGGAGGTCGGGGGTCAAGGACTACAGCCCCCTCAGCATCGACGGGGCACCGGTTGAGAGAGTGAACAGTTTCAAGTACCTTGGAGCCCACATATCCGAGGATTTGACATGGACCACACACATTGACAGTGTTGTGAAGAAGGCACGACAACGCCTCTACTTCCTCAGGCGCCTAAGGAAGTTCCAAGTCAGTCAGAAGATCCTTAGGAACTTCTACTCATGTACAATAGAGAGCATCCTGACTGGCAACATCACCTCCTGGTTTGGGAATAGCACTGCACAAGACCGTAGCAGACTACAAAGAGTGACACGTTCAGCCGAACGCACAATTGGAGGGGGGCTTCCCACCCTCCAGAACATTTACAACAAGCGGTGCAAGGGGAAGGCTAAGAGAATTATTAAGGACTCGAGCCACCCGAACAACTGCCTCTTTGAACTGCTGCGGTCAGGCAAGCGATACCGGAGTCTTAAGGCGAGCACAGAAAGACTCAGAAGAAGCTTCTATCCCCAGGCCATCAGGCTGCTAAACGAACAATAAACACTATGCAACAACCATCAAATGCACACAGCACACACACCCACACGCACACACTCTTAAACAAACAACACACTGCAGCACCCACTCTCCACACTTTAGATCACACAAACACACTTTATATTTATTGATAAAGGATTTGCACTACAACTCGTACACCTACTGTAAATTGTACCTAAATTGCACCTCATCCTATTTCTGCCTTGCACTATATAGTATTGTATATTAGTACACTACACAGTATTGTATATTATATGGTAACTCAGTTACGTCTATTCTGCATCGAACATTGTACATATGTCTATACTGAACACTGTGACCTCATTGTTTTACTTCTAATTTACATGCTATACTATGTTATTTAATTTCATACTTATCTTGTCTTGCACAGTCTCTGGAGCGTAACAGTAAGAAGCATTTTGTATAAAAGTATTCTGTACTTCTGTATGACAACTATTAAAGAAACTTGAGTCTGTCAGTGTTGCAGCTCTAGTCTGTTTAGATCTATACTGGAGTCTGTCAGTGTTGTATTCAGCATCTAGTCTGTTTAGATCTATACTGGAGTCTGTCAGTGTTGTATTCAGCATCTAGTCTGTTTAGATCTATACTGGAGTCTGTCAGTGTTGTATTCAGCATCTAGTCTGTTTAGATCTATACTGGAGTCTGTCAGTGTTGCAGCTCTAGTCTGTTTAGATCTATACTGGAGTCTGTCAGTGTTGCAGCTCTAGTCTGTTTAGATCTATACTGGAGTCTGTCAGTGTTGCAGCTCTAGTCTGTTTAGATCTATACTGGAGTCTGTCAGTGTTGTATTCAGCATCTAGTCTGTTTAGATCTATACTGGAGTCTGTCAGTGTTGTATTCAGCATCTAGTCTGTTTAGATCTATACTGGAGTCTGTCAGTGTTGCAGCTCTAGTCTGTTTAGATCTATACTGGAGTCTGTCAGTGTTGCAGCTCTAGTCTGTTTAGATCTATACTGGAGTCTGTCAGTGTTGTAGCTCTAGTCTGTTTAGATCTATACTGGAGTCTGTTAGTGTTGCAGCTCTAGTCTGTTTAGATCTATACTGGAGTCTGTTAGTGTTGTATTCAGCATCTAGTCTGTTTAGATCTATACTGGAGTCTGTTAGTGTTGTATTCAGCATCTAGTCTGTTTAGATCTATACTGGAGTCTGTTAGTGTTGTATTCAGCATCTAGTCTGTTTAGATCTATACTGGAGTCTGTTTCATTGATTCCTTTTCCCTGGATTCATGTGTATTGTTACTCCCCCCTGCCCCCTGCCCCTGGTAAAGGTAGAGAAACGAGAGATATGGAGAGAAAGTATGCAAATGTAGGAGGCACACAGCTCCACAAAAGGAGCTCAAGAAAGAGCTTAGATCAGCCAAGGACAGACTGGAAGGCAGGCTACAGGCCAGGGCAGGGCCACGTGTGTGTGTGTGTGTGTGTGTGTGTGTGTGTGTGTGTGTGTGTGTGTGTGTGTGTGTGTGTGTGTGTGTGTGTGTGTGTGTGTGTGTGTGCGTGCGTGCGTGTGTGTGTGAGGCAGATAACCTTGTCTTGTCATTACAACGCCCACATGTTCAATTTCTCAGTCCAGACCAACACAAAGCCTTCCTCTGCACGGAGGTATATAGACTTTTCAAACATTAGTAACTACAGACCTATTTTCCAAATTATCCTAGCAAAGAGCCTTTTAACACATTGACCGCCAGAGTTTCTATAGAACAGTCTGCAGCCTCTGCCAGGGTTTTTGAGCATGCTGGCTAATCTTTCAAGACCCACAGAATATTCTGTGATATGACTATGAACACATGAAATATCTCAAAAGACAGATTCGGATCTCTACTTTCATCGGTGAAAAAAAGTGAGTGTCTAGCATGTTTCGTTCTTTCATCATTGGTAGTTGATCGCTGAGGAGGATGGATGAGTCACTAGCAGGCCACTCTGTTCTGCTTGGCAGCAAGAACATATCATAACCGCAGACAGTTCCTCTGAGGGAATCAATCACATGAAACACCTGTCTACCCCCTGCTGGCTCCTCCCACCACACAACACACACCCTGATGGCTCCTCCCACCACACAACACTAGGGATGCCCCGATCACGTTTTTTGCCACCGATACCGATCACCGATCGTTGTGAGCCATATCGGCCGATACCGATCCGATACCGATAGTTTTTGATTAAAAAGAAATTAAACTTTATTTTATATCATTTATTTTAATAAAATATATATATTATATAATTAGACTTGTACTTGTATTATCTGCGAGACATCGCCACCATGCAACAAGTCAAAATGCTCGCTATCTGCAAACAGCTCCACTGTCTGTGTGTACTCTAGTAGCCTCCAGCTCCAAAAAGGATTCTCCTGTGCTGCAGCTGGACCCTATTGGTAACGTTACTGTGCTTTGGTCATATCACATTCAGCAAGCCCTCAGCTCGAATACGCATTGAATCAATGTTATAAGACATTGATATCAAGAGCTATCTGTAGCTACTGCTAGCCGGCTAGATGACGTTAAGACAGAACTTTTTAGTTCAATGGGACATTTCGTGTTTAACAGTGAACTAACGTCAGCTAACGCAAGCTAACGGAGGTATCAACATGGACCAATAGACTTGCTGGAGCATTTGTTGATATCAGGAGCTATCAGTAGCTAGCCGGCTAAATACCGTTAGACAATGCCTACTAAAAGTGAATAGTTGACTGGGTAATTTTGTTTAAACAGTAACGATAGCTAGGTAGCTAACGTTAGCTCAGGTCGAATGCACTATAGACTAGAGCAGAGGAGCCGCCTCTCAGTCCTCTGTGTTTACAAACTGTACACGGGTGCGGGCGGGGCAAGAGCGCAGCGGCAGTTTGCAGGTCCTGTGTGTCTGAGACAGACAGCGAGTGAGATCTCCGCTTGATCGGTTTCCGCGATCGGCGAATATGACTCATTATCGGAATTCACAGATCGCATATTTATACTGATTATCGGCCAATAACGATCGGTGGCCGATCGATCGGGGCATCCCTACACAACACACACCTACCCTGCTGGCTCCTCCCACCACACAACACACACACTGCTGGCTCCTCCCACCACACAACACACACCCTGCTGGCTCCTCCCACCACACAACACAACACCCTGCTGGCTCCTCCCACCACACACCACCCCTATCTCATTCTGACAGCGCTGCTGTCTGTCAAAACCTCATTATTTTACTTTTGGTGTCTTTGGTCCTTAGTTGAATTGAAAGTTACCGTGGCCATGTATGGAATCTCCATTTAAAAGCTGTTATTTACTATGCTCCACTTCCTACTTTTAACCTCTTAACATTCCTGCAAATCTTGCATAAAATGTCTATCGAATGCAAACCCAAAGTAAATTGAAAGCTATTCTTGAACCATTTGTAGCACATTATGCATAAGTCTGGTCTCTTTTGAAAGACTTTTTCTAAACTGATGCTCGTTGGCTGTTTGGTCTTATAACCCGAGATTGGAAGCACATAATAGGTCAAGCAGGGTGTCAATCAAACGGCGTCCATTTTAGCTTTCAAACGATGTGCTGCTTCAGAGATACTAAAACAATAGGATGCCGACAGACAGTGGTAAATGTACTATGATGTGTACATCACAGGCGAGGGCGGGCCGCTCTTCACTATAGGGTTAGAGATGTGTACATCACCGGCGAGGGCGGGCCGCTCTTCACTATAGGGTTAGAGATGTGTCCATCACGGCCGAGGGCGGGCCGTCGGAATGTTAATAGACTGAAGAGACACAAAGGCTTCCGTTCAACATTAAACCGTCGGGCTGCTGACCTGCTGGAATCAGGCTCCACAACCAGGCAGGGCCAGGACGGGCTAACTGCCGTGGATTGAAGGAGCTGAATTGTGGACTGTAATGCATTAATAACATGATAAATTCGTAACCACTTTTAGCTCTATTTTAGCCCTATTTTAGCTCTTTCTTTTGCTCTTTTTTAACCCCACGTATTATGTCCGTCGTTGTTTTTAACACATACTAAATAATTGTATGTTATGTATGAACTGTTAATTGGCTGTTGATGCTGTGATGGACACCTGAATCTCCCCTCAGGGATAAATAAAGGTTTTCAATCAGTCAATCAACATTTACCCTGGTCTTCATAACAGGTTAACACAGGTTAGAATCAATAGACCATAATGTAAAATCAACAACACCAGTAACTTCACAACCTCTGTAGAATTACTGAGTGGAACTGAACATTTGCATTAACCACTGGTGGCGAGTGGATCATATGAATCATGATCTAGTTATGTCATTTAAAACAAATTATGTATATTTAAAAGCACTGGGGCGAATTATAAGAGGATGGGTCATTGTCATAAAAGAAACATTTCAAAATGGCTTCACTGATCAATACTACTTGCTACATTGTATCAACTTGGAAGGCCAGTGCATCGTCATCCGTGTTTGTGTTGGAAGTTGCGACCAGTTTCCTTGTGAATCATTGATTTGAACTGACCTTTACATTTCTACATGTTTTCTTTATCAGCTTTATTATCTCCTCGGTCCTGGGCCCTCATTTATCAAAGCTGCGTACTCACAGATATGTACGTAAACCGTGCGCATGATCATTTCTAAGCAAAGTGTGGGATTTATCAATATTCAAGTTTCAAGTTTCTTTATTAGTTGTCATACAAAAATACAGAATAGTTTTATATGAAATGCTTTTTTCTGTTCTGCTCCTGAGAGTGTGCTAGATACAAAATAAAATAAAAATAAAATAGATAAGTATAAAATAGAAGTCAAAAGTACATAACAAGTGTAAACAAAAGTGTTCAAAACAAAGGTGTTCAATATACATATATACAATATACAATACAGAGTAGAATTTTTTTTGTAACTAAGTTACAATACAATATAAAGTACAATGCAGAAATGGGATGAGGTACAACTTAGGGTAAGGTGCAATGAGGTATGAGTTGTAGTGCAAATCTCTTTACCAATAAATATAAATATAAAGTGTGTTAAAGTGTCTAAAGTGGGTGCTACAGTGAGTTGTTTATTGAAAGTGGGTGTGTGCGTGTGGATGTGTGTGCTGTGAGTGTATTTTTTTTTTTTTTTTAATCCTCTCTTTCTCAGATTTTTCTCTGTTTTTCTCCCCGTCCCAATTTAGTCGTTGTGCCAATTCCCCCCCTCCCCTACCTGGTTGTTCTCCTACTGGTCGGTACAAGGGAACCCTGAAGTCATCCGCATGCTTCCTCCGACACACCAGTGACTCTTTTTTCACCTGGCAGCGAGGGCTCTCATTGGTGAAATGTAACGCGTGGGAGGTCACGCTGCCTTCATCAAGTCCTGCCTCCGCTGAGCAAGCACCCAGACCTGACCTGTAGGCGTCGCTGTCCACAACGCCAGATTCCCACCCATGACTTGCCCTCCCCCTAACCCAGCCAAACGGGTTACTATAGCGATCAGCCCAAGCCTCAAGCAATGCTGACTCCGGGAGTCGAGACCGCAGCCTCTTGCATTGGTGACAAGGGCAATCTCCGCTACGCCACCTGACCGCCTGTGCTGTGAGTGTATTTGATGGTTTGTTACATAGTGTTATTGTCATTGAGCATCCTGATGGCCTGGCGATAGAAGCTCCTTCTGAGTCTCTCTGTGCTTGCCATGAGACGTGTGCTTGAGATTGTGCGTACATCCGTACAATGGCACCGAGCGGTAGAATAGGAAAACGGCAACAGACTAATAAGCTTTCATGCATTGGTTTCAACACAACGTATTCGGTATGACTCGTAATTAATTATAGTTAATTGTAAAATAGAGACATGAGTGTAATTATTGTCAAACCCTATAAATAGTATTTGGAATAGGTCTTTCCGAATGAATGCAGCATGGTTTATCTAGCGTTATCGGAATATACTTCTCATGGGGTGTGCTCCGCGGGGAGCTGTTTTCAGAGATAGGGCAGTCTATTTGCCGAGAGAACATAATATTATAGAGTCCGCTACCCGGGACACATTCTCCTTGATTTGTACCGCAATTTGCACCCATGTAGCTGTCAAAGCTCCATCACAAATTCAGTGAATAGAAAGGGATTCCACTCAGTCAATGTACATGTGCATTTGGCTGATACATGTCATTGCTGGTGACCGGGACATTATTCCACATTCCATGGGGGTGTTTCGTTACCATATATGGTTAATTCAAATACTTAGAATCGTGCACGAGCATAGACGGTAAGAACAATTGGTATTTATCAACACAGAGTGTGTGTACGAGTCGGTACGACCTGTGCACGCACGGTTGATAAATCCCGATTTTTCTGTGCATAGGAACGAAAATAGAACACTTAGAACACACACACATGTCTGTACAGGAAGCCTTGTGTTCCTACCTTGTTCAATAGAACTCCTTGGTTTAGACTGGCATGAGTGGGAACACAATGCAGTGCTGCCCTCTAGTGGGCATTTCAGAAGCTGCACACAGAACAGCAACCCATAATGTCAGTGTTTCATCCGTCCTACTATGAGGTTGGTGGGTATATGATGAGGGGTTAACTCCTACCCTATGTTTACGATTCATGTAGGATAGTTTACGATAATACATTTGGGACAAAGGGTACTCTGAGATGAGTGTGAAGTCAAAACATCTGTTCCACCATCTCTTTCTTCTGATCAACAAGCACATGTCATTACTGAGAGACTATTGAGCGCCTACTGAGAGACTAAACTACTGAGATAATAGAGACTAGACTACTGAGAGAACAGAGACTAGACTACTGAGAGAATAGAGAGACTAGACTACTAAGAGAGAATTGAGAGACTACACTACTGAGAGAATAGAGACTAGACTACTGAGAGAATAGAGACTAGACTACTGAGAGAATAGAGACTAGACTACTGAGAGAATAGAGACTACTGAGACAACTGGAAACTAGACTACCGAGAAACTAGATATGAGAGAACTGATGTGTTCTGGGGGGTGTGGGTGAGGGTTATTACCAACCTTTGAGTGTCTTCTTCAGGTGGGACAGCAGGCCTCCCAGCCTCTGAAGGTCAAAATAGTCAACCTTCCCATTGTAGAACAGCTGAGGAGGGACGTAGGCGTCTGGAGTGGAGAGAGACGGAGGGAGATGTTATGGCTGGTTTAGAAGGCTGTCTTGAGAGTCTCTGTATAGCTTCATAGTGTTGCTGCCTCCTCACCCTGCCTCTCCTCAGGAAGGGACAGAGCAGGACAACACAGAGTGTAACTGAGGGGTACAATTCCCTGACTGTATTGATAAGTATGGTATCATTAAACCACTACTGTGAGGTTTTGCCCGCTGCTCACCACCTTTTCTCTGTTTCTTTAAGCCTATACTGTTTATTTTCCCTTCTCACTCACTCTCTCTAGCCCCCACCCTCTCGTTCTTTACCCTCAGTGGCCACACCTGTTCGATTATCTATTATCTCTCGCACCTGTGGTGGCAGGCTAATTAGTCCCCCTGTGGGCTTTAAATACCAGGGTGCTTCCCCTCGTTTCGGCGTGGGGTCCTGTTGTATACTTGCCGAGTCATATTCTCTAAACATCTAGACTCTTTCGGGAGATCCTCTGTCTGCCTATGCTGTTCCATTCTCCGGCGTCGAGATGTTTGCTCCAGCCTTCGCCAGCTGTCGCCGTTGCCTGTGGGGGAGACTGGTCTGCGCTCCCTGTACTTCCACGGGAGGCACCCCAGCGTTCCACTGCAGACCCCCGCGCAGCTGTTCGTCCTGACGCACATCCCGACCAGCGCGCAGACGCGCATCTCCTAGACCTTCGAGCTTGGCACGCTCTCCCGACCAGCGCGCAGACGCGCATCTCCTAGACCTTCGAGCTTGGCACGCTCTCCCGACCAGCGCGCAGACGCGCATCTCCTAGACCTTCGAGCTTGGCACGCTCTCCCGACCAGCGCGCAGACGCGCATCTCCTAGACCTTCGAGCTTGGCACGCTCTCCCGACTAGCGCGCAGACGCGCATCTCCTAGACCTTCGAGCTTGGCACGCTCTCCCGACCAGCGCGCAGACGCGCATCTCCTAGACCTTCGAGCTTGGCACGCTCTCCCGACCAGCGCGCAGACGCGCATCTCCTAGACCTTCGAGCTTGGCACGCTCTCCCGACCAGCGCGCAGACGCGCATCTACTAGACCTTCGAGCTTGGCACGCTCTCCCGACCAGCGCGCAGACGCGCATCTCCTAGACCTTCGAGCTTGGCACGCTCTCCCGACCAGCGCGCAGACGCGCATCTCCTAGACCTTCGAGCTTGGCACGCTCTCCCGACCAGCGCGCAGACGCGCATCTCCTAGACCTTCGAGCTTGGCACGCTCTCCCGACCAGCGCGCAGACGCGCATCTACTAGACCTTCGAGCTTGGCACGCTCTCCCGACCAGCGCGCAGACGCGCATCTCCTAGACCTTCGAGCTTGGCACGCTCTCCAGACCAGCGCGCAGGAGCGCATCTTCCAGACCTTCGTGCTTGGCACACTCCAAGTTGTGGCGCACCACTCTGTCCTCGGCTCGGACAGCCGGCTTCCCGGTGGCGACACCCTCGCCACCGCCGCCTGTTCCAGCGCCACTCTGTCCTCGGCTCGGACAGCCGGCTACCCGGTGGCGACACCCTCGCCACCGCCGCCTGTTCCAGCACCACTCTGTTCTCGGCTCGGACAGCCAGCTACCCGGTAGCGACACCCTCGCCGCCGCTGCTGTTCCTGCACCATTACGCATACGCCTGGGTGAGTTTTGATTGTTAAGTCACTCATCCAGCGTGTTGCCTCCTGGGTGAGTTTTGATTGTAAGGTCACTCACCCAGCGTTGTGCCTCCTGGGTGAGTTTGACTGTTAAGTCACTCACCCAGCGTAATGCCTGTTTTGTTCTCTCGTGGATACTATACCCTCGCCACCGCCGCCTGTTCCAGCACCACTCTGTTCTCGGCTCGGACAGCCAGCTACCCGGTGGCGACACCCTCGCCGCCGCTGCTGTTCCTGCACCATTACGCATACGTCTGGGTGAGTTTTGACTGTCTAGATCATCTCCGTTTTCGTGTGTTTCTAACACTGAAGAATTACCACCTTTTAATCTGACAGTCACTCACCCAGCGTTGTGCCTCTGTTTGTTTCACTTGGATATTATTTTGGACGTTACATCTCCCACTGTGTGTTTGTTCACACCAAAGATAGTATTCTCTTTGTATTTGTTTTGGTACTTGCTCTATGTGTATTTTTCACGAAGATAGTTTTACTTTGTTTAACTTTGGTATTTGGACTGGTCACCTCTCCTGCATCTGCTCTGTTTTTCCCCTTTGTACATTAACCCTCTCCTCTCTCCCTCTCGGCCGCCGTTACCCACCTCGGAGATCTGCCGAGAGTTCTGCAGAGCGGCCCAGGTTTTCCCACCAGTCCTCCCAGTCCTCCCTGTCCCCAGCCCGCCTCCGCGGGCCTCTGTCCCTAGTCCTTGTCCCTAGTTCTCCTAGTCTCTAGTTCCTCTGTCCCTAGGCGTTCCCTTATACCTTCCCTTAGTGTTCCCTTTCCTGCCCGCCTCTTAAAGGCACTTTACCTTCCCCTCTTGTGTTATTCCAGTGTTTTGTGTTTTCTCCCTTAAAGGGACAGTGCCCTTTTCCCTGTTCTCAATAAATATCTGTTTCTTGGCAAACCATCATACCTGTCTTGTGTTGTGCGATTGGGGTCGGTTACAAACCATAACAGTACGACCCCACCAAATCGACGACCCCAGCCAGCACAGACGGTGTATGTTGAGTTTGCCTTTTTTTTTTTCTTGTTCCCTCTAGCTTCCTTGTTAGTCCTGTTTAGCTCCCTTGTTTAGCTTGTTAGTCTCCCCGGTTAGCTCCCCTGTTTGCTTCCCGTTTTGCCCTGTTGACCCCCCTGTAGCTAGCCATGCCCTGGCAGCTAACCCAGTCCCTCAGCAGAGCCCCTGTCTGCTAGCTTAGCCCCGAGCCTCTATGTTGATGCAGCCCTTGCTGCTGGCATAGGCCCTGTAGCTAGCCATGCCCTGGCGGCTAACCCAGTCCCTCAGCAGAGCCCCTGTCTGCCAGCTTTGCCCCGGCTGCTAGCACAGCCTCTATGTTTAATGCAGCCTTGCAGCTGACATAGGCCCTGTAGCTAGCCAGGCCCAAGCAGCTAACCCGGTCCCTCTGCATGGCCTCCACTTTTTTGTGTAGCATCCCCACTGCTAGGACTGCCTTTTCTGCTAGCAAGGTCTGTTTATCTCACACAGCTAGGACTGTCCTTCCAGCTAGCTTGTTCTCTCATGCTGGTCCAGCCCTGTCTGCCAGCCTAGCTTCGGCAGCTGACGCAGCCTCTATGTTAATGTAGCAGTACAGCTAGCATAGGCCCTGTAGCTATCAGTGCCCTGGCAGCTACCCTTTCCCTCTGCTAGCCTAGCTCGGCGGCTTGCGCAGCCTTTATGTTGGTGTAGCGGTACAGCTAGCATAGGCCCTGTAGCTGTCAGTGCCCTGGCAGCTGACCTTCCCTCTGCTAGCCCCTTCCCGGTGCTACCATGGTTACCCCTTTGCTACCCTGCTAACCCCTCAGTTCCTCTAGGCCAGTTCCTCTAGACCCAGTTCCTCTAGACCAGTTCCTCTAGACCAGTTCCTCCTGTTGCCCCTCTGCTACCCTAGTTACCCCTCGGCGACCCTGTTTTTTTTTTTTTTTGCTAGCCCCACTCTTGTGGTTTCTTCCCCTGCTGGCTTGGCCAGTGCCTTTGTTTTTTTGTTTTGGGTCGCCGGGTGGCTCCCGTTGAGGGGGGGGTACTGTGAGGTTTTGCCCGCTGCTCACCACCTTTTCTCTGTTTCTTTAAGCCTATACTGTTTATTTTCCCTTCTCACTCACTCTCTCTAGCCCCCACCCTCTCGTTCTTTACCCTCAGTGGCCACACCTGTTCGATTATCTATTATCTCTCGCACCTGTGGTGGCAGGCTAATTAGTCCCCCTGTGGGCTTTAAATACCAGGGCGCTTCCCCTCGTTTCGGCGTGGGGTCGTGTTGTATACTTGCCGAGTCATATTCTCTAAACATCTAGACTCTTTCGGGAGATCCTCTGTCTGCCTATGCTGTTCCATTCTCCGGCGTCGAGATGTTTGCTCCAGCCTTCGCCAGCTGTCGCCGTTGCCTGTGGGGGAGACTGGTCTGTGCTCCCTGTACTTCCACGGGAGGCACCCCAGCGTTCCACTGCAGACCCCCGCGCAGCTGTTCGTCCTGACGCACATCCCGACCAGCGCGCAGACGCGCATCTCCTAGACCTTCGAGCTTGGCACGCTCTCCCGACCAGCGCGCAGACGCGCATCTCCTAGACCTTCGAGCTTGGCACGCTCTCCCGACCAGCGCGCAGACGCGCATCTCCTAGACCTTCGAGCTTGGCACGCTCTCCCGACCAGCGCGCAGACGCGCATCTCCTAGACCTTCGAGCTTGGCACGCTCTCCCGACCAGCGCGCAGACGCGCATCTCCTAGACCTTCGAGCTTGGCACGCTCTCCCGACCAGCGCGCAGACGCGCATCTCCTAGACCTTCGAGCTTGGCACGCTCTCCCGACCAGCGCGCAGACGCGCATCTACTAGACCTTCGAGCTTGGCACGCTCTCCCGACCAGCGCGCAGACGCGCATCTCCTAGACCTTCGAGCTTGGCACGCTCTCCCGACCAGCGCGCAGACGCGCATCTCCTAGACCTTCGAGCTTGGCACGCTCTCCCGACCAGCGCGCAGACGCGCATCTCCTAGACCTTCGAGCTTGGCACGCTCTCCCGACCAGCGCGCAGACGCGCATCTACTAGACCTTCGAGCTTGGCGCGCTCTCCCGACCAGCGCGCAGACGCGCATCTCCTAGACCTTCGAGCTTGGCACGCTCTCCAGACCAGCGCGCAGGAGCGCATCTTCCAGACCTTCGTGCTTGGCACACTCCAAGTTGTGGCGCACCACTCTGTCCTCGGCTCGGACAGCCGGCTTCCCGGTGGCGACACCCTCGCCACCGCCGCCTGTTCCAGCGCCACTCTGTTTCTCGGCTCCGACAGTCGGCTACCCGGTGACGACACCCTCGCCACCGCCGCTGTTCCAGCACTCTGTCCTCGGCTCGGACAGCCGGCTACCCGGTGGCGACACCCTCGCCACCGCCGCCTGTTCCAGCACCACTCTGTTCTCGGCTCGGACAGCCAGCTACCCGGTAGCGACACCCTCGCCGCCGCTGCTGTTCCTGCACCATTACGCATACGCCTGGGTGAGTTTTGATTGTTAAGTCACTCATCCAGCGTGTTGCCTCCTGGGTGAGTTTTGATTGTAAGGTCACTCACCCAGCGTTGTGCCTCCTGGGTGAGTTTGACTGTTAAGTCACTCACCCAGCGTAATGCCTGTTTTGTTCTCTCGTGGATACTATACCCTCGCCACCGCCGCCTGTTCCAGCACCACTCTGTCCTCGGCTCGGACAGCCGGCTACCCGGTGGCGACACCCTCGCCACCGCCGCCTGTTCCAGCACCACTCTGTTCTCGGCTCGGACAGCCAGCTACCCGGTGGCGACACCCTCGCCGCCGCTGCTGTTCCTGCACCATTACGCATACGTCTGGGTGAGTTTTGACTGTCTAGATCATCTCCGTTTTCGTGTGTTTCTAACACTGAAGAATTACCACCTTTTAATCTGACAGTCACTCACCCAGCGTTGTGCCTCTGTTTGTTTCACTTGGATATTATTTTGGACGTTACATCTCCCACTGTGTGTTTGTTCACACCAAAGATAGTATTCTCTTTGTATTTGTTTTGGTACTTGCTCTATGTGTATTTTTCACGAAGATAGTTTTACTTTGTTTAACTTTGGTATTTGGACTGGTCACCTCTCCTGCATCTGCTCTGTTTTTCCCCTTTGTACATTAACCCTCTCCTCTCTCCCTCTCGGCCGCCGTTACCCACCTCGGAGATCTGCCGAGAGTTCTGCAGAGCGGCCCAGGTTTTCCCACCAGTCCTCCCAGTCCTCCCTGTCCCCAGCCCGCCTCTGCGGGCCTCTGTCCCTAGTCCTTGTCCCTAGTTCTCCTAGTCTCTAGTTCCTCTGTCCCTAGGCGTTCCCTTATACCTTCCCTTAGTGTTCCCTTTCCTGCCCGCCTCTTAAAGGCACTTTACCTTCCCCTCTTGTGTTATTCCAGTGTTTTGTGTTTTCTCCCTTAAAGGGACAGTGCCCTTTTCCCTGTTCTCAATAAATATCTGTTTCTTGGCAAACCATCATACCTGTCTTGTGTTGTGCGATTGGGGTCGGTTACAAACCATAACAACTACCGCTTTATGTACTTTAATTACTGGCCATACAGTACATGATATCTAAATATAATGAACACTTCCCACAATGAACCGGTTCTAAACAAAGTTGTCTTTAAGTATTTATTGCAGCAAAAGGTACATAATACTTCTCTATTATACTTTGAATGCACTTGTAAGGCAAAGGAATGTGCGTAGGCAAATCAACAATGAATGTCCATTCTCTGGTTACGCAGGAGGTAATTATACAACCTGAATCTTAGGGAATTATATCTATGGTACACTAGTAATATAGCGGGAAATACTGGAAGGGTCCCTGTTGTGAAGGATCAGATTAAACCGAATATATATATTTATTTATGGATATATATTTAATAGTATTTGTATATCGTTTGATATCCCTTGTATATTCCTTGTACATATACACTGAATATCCCTTTAGTCTACTAACAGCCCATAATAGTTTCATTCTCTCATTGGACAAGAACTTGGCGCCAGCAGCCAAGCCCCTTGGTTCAAGTTAAATCGTGCCGACGAACATGTCGTTACTAGCCCGGTTCCGCGTAGGAATACGTCTGGCGAAATACGAATGGTACTATTTGTTCACAGCGCATATATATATGGCGCAAGTAAAGTAGAACTTTCTTTTTAGTCCCTTAGCCCTTAGTTCTTTACCCTCCAACCTAGTGGCAAGACGTTAAGCCTCACCCACGATACACGTGTGGTGCAGTATGGTCAACTTGGCCTCAGAATGGCATTGAGACATCGTGTGGATTAATAGTTGAATTGTCATAGTTTGGCACTATACCGTCGAGTGGGACGTATTTCTATTAAGTTAATAATAGTCTATTATGTATGGTGCATCGTTCGGTTAGAGTTATACAGTGAGTAGTACCCCCATCGTTTCCTCGCGTTATCTAGAGTCTTAACCAGGCTGGGCAGACCACGTGTGGTGCTTTCATCCGAGGAGTTCTGGGCTAGGACGAGTGGACCTGCACATTGGATTACCTTACCCGGACGACGGCGAGCCCTACACGGCTTGGATTATCTACTTGCTTTGGGTGCTTTGATTTATGCCATGGATAACAGCCAACACTGGTGAGTGTTGGAACTACCCCCCGAGAGGAGTCCAGGTGAGACGGCGCTCTACCCCGAGTGAGGTCGCCTCACGTCTCTTCGTTGTGGACCGGCAGCTACCGTCTACAAGAGGGCCCAACTGTATTCATCTGTGGACCAAGGTTCTGTGGGCACCGTGTTCAGCACTCTGAATTCTCCCAAGAAATCGTTGGCCAGATGGGATATCGCCGGCGGCTCTCCTAACCCCCCCCCCTACTGACTTACAACCAGCAGGACCCCCCTTTAGTATATCCAGCTATAATCATTAAGTACCATCGCTATAGTTCCCTAAAGAACCAGGTTGTATACTTGCTTCCTGCGTAACCAGAGATTGGACATTCAATGTTGATTTGCCTACGAATACTCATTTGCCTTACAAGTGCATTCAAATCATAAATGTCATTAAGTGAACGTTGTATATACCCTTTGCTATATATTAAATATTCGACTTATACATTTGTGTGGACTTGGTTTCATGGTGGGAAAGTGTTCATCATATCTATATCATGTACTGTGTGGCCAGTAGTTAAAGTACATAAAGCGGTAGTGGTTTAATGATACCATACTTATCAATACAGTCAGGGAATTGTACCCCTCAGTTACAGTCCCCCTGGTTGTAAGCCAGCAGGGGTAGAAGATCTGTCGGTAGTAGAAAGTCTGGTCAACGATGACTAAGGAGACTCCAAGTACAGGAGACGGTGCAATAGCCTCTTGATCCACAGACGAATACAGCTGTTCTCCGTAGACTGTAGCTCCACAGTGAAGAAAGCTAGCCGGCCTCAGGCTCTCTGAGGCGCCGACTCGACTTGGCTCCTCGCGGGGTAAATCCAACACGTGCAGGTGTCGGCGATTCTCCGCTCCATAAATCACAGGACCAAAGCAAATATATTCCAGCCGCAAAGGGCTATGTAGTCGTCGGGTAGATTAATCCAGTGTACATGTCCACACGGTTCTCGTCTAGGTCTCCTCGGGTGAAAGCGCCATGAAAGCAGCCCAGCCTGGATAAGAACTCTAGCTAATACGAGGAAGCGTTGGGGATGCTGGTCACTGTAGAACTTTAGCCGCACGATACACTATACACAAATAGACTATTACTGACTTAATAGAAATATGTTGCGCTCGACGGTATAGCGCCAAACTCTGACAATTCAGTTATTAATTCGCACGCGGTCTCAATGCTCTATTCTGGGGCCAAACAGGCCATACTTCACCGCACGTTGTATCGTGGGTGAGGCTTCAACTTATTGGGTAACTCTTAGACTAAGTGCTTCTGTATTCACCTGCGCCGTATTTATATGCACAGTGAACAAACTAGTGCCAATCTCATTTCTGTCGCGTATCCCTGGGCAAGGCCGGGCATGTCTTGACGGTGACTTTGAACCTGACTCCGGAGGCGCGGCTCTGGCGCCGGTGGACCGCTGTCCAATAGGAGAATGAAATATTATGGTCTGGGCTAAAGGGATATTCCGTGTATATGTACAAGGAATATACAAGGGATATCAAACGATATACAAATACTATGCAATATATATCAATCAATAAATATATATATTCGGTTTAATCTGATCCTTTGTAACACAGAGGCTCTACAGGAAGGGACAGAGCAGGACAACACAGAGGCTCTACAGGAAGGGACAGAGCAGGACAACACAGAGGCTCTACAGGAAGGGACAGAGCAGGACAACACAGAGGCTCTACAGGAAGGGACAGAGCAGGACAACACAGAGGCTCTACAGGAAGGGACAGAGCAGGACAACACAGAGGCTCTACAGGAAGGGACAGAGCAGGACAACACAGAGGCTCTACAGGAAGGGACAGAGCAGGACAACACAGAGGCTCTACAGGAAGGGACAGAGCAGGAAAACACAGATGCTCTCTACAGGAAGGGACAGAGCAGGACAACACAGAGGCTCTACAGGAAGAGACAGAGCAGGACAACACAGAGGCTCTACAGGAAGAGACAGAGCAGGACAACACAGAGGCTCTACAGGAAGGGACAGAGCAGGACAACACAGAGGCTCTACAGGAAGAGACAGAGCAGGACAACACAGAGGCTCTACAGGAAGAGACAGAGCAGGACAACACAGGCTCTACAGGAAGGGACAGAGCAGGACAACACAGAGGCTCTACAGGAAGGGACAGAGCAGGAAAACACAGAGGCTCTACAGGAAGGGACAGAGCAGGAAAACACAGAGGCTCTACAGGAAGAGACAGAGCAGGACAACACAGAGGCTCTACAGGAAGGGACAGAGCAGGACAACACAGAGGCTCTACAGGAAGAGACAGAGCAGGACAACACAGAGGCTCTACAGGAAGGGACAGAGCAGGAAAACACATAGGCTCTACAGGAAGGGACAGAGCAGGACAACACAGAGGCTCTACAGGAAGGGACAGAGCAGGACAACACAGATGCTCTACAGGAAGGGACAGAGCAGGACAACACAGAGGCTCTACAGGAAGGGACAGAGCAGGACAACACAGAGGCTCTACAGGAAGGGACAGAGCAGGACAACACAGAGGCTCTACAGGAAGGGACAGAGCAGGACAACACAGAGGCTCTACAGGAAGAGACAGAGCAGGACAACACAGGCTCTACAGGAAGGGACAGAGCAGGACAACACAGAGGCTCTACAGGAAGAGACAGAGCAGGACAACACAGAGGCTCTACAGGAAGAGACAGAGCAGGACAACACAGAGGCTCTACAGGAAGGGACAGAGCAGGACAACACAGAGGCTCTACAGGAAGGGACAGAGCAGGACAACACAGAGGCTCTACAGGAAGGGACAGAGCAGGACAACACACAGGCTCTACAGGAAGGGACAGAGCAGGACAACACAGAGGCTCTACAGGAAGGGACAGAGCAGGACAACACAGAGGCTCTACAGGAAGGGACAGAGCAGGACAACACAGGCTCTACAGGAAGGGACAGAGCAGGACAACACAGAGGCTCTACAGGAAGAGACAGAGCAGGACAACACAGAGGCTCTACAGGAAGGGACAGAGCAGGACAACACAGAGGCTCTACAGGAAGGGACAGAGCAGGACAACAGAGGCTCTACAGGAAGGGACAGAGCAGGACAACACAGAGGCTCTACAGGAAGGGACAGAGCAGGACAACACAGAGGCTCTACAGGAAGGAAGGGACAGAGCAGGACAACACAGAGGCTCTACAGGAAGAGACAGAGCAGGACAACACAGAGGCTCTACAGGAAGGGACAGAGCAGGACAACACAGAGGCTCTACAGGAAGGGACAGAGCAGGACAACACAGAGGCTCTACAGGAAGAGACAGAGCAGGACAACACAGAGGCTCTACAGGAAGGGACAGAGCAGGACAACACAGAGGCTCTACAGGAAGGGACAGAGCAGGACAACACAGAGGCTCTACAGGAAGAGACAGAGCATGACAACGTTAAAATACAGTCTATTCAGCTATGCACAGTTCACGCAGGAGGCAAATGTATTCCTAATACCATTATTTATTGTTAACTTTTGTCAGATACAGCCACAATGTACAAAGGGGTAGCACTAGAACTAGCAAACTCTTCGCACACAATTCTCATACAATGCAAGGGTCATTGAGAAGATAATAACTAACATTCTCACATAGCAAGTGAGAAAATTAAGAACAACTGTATTTCAGCAAATGTACTTAATTCTCTCTCTCTCTCTCTCTCTCTCTCTCTCTCTCAGCAAGCATATTGTACTTCATTCTCTCTCTCACTCACACACACAGCATGTTGTTGTCCATTGACAACTCACATAAGCAGGGCTGGGTGAGGGAAAACATTCAGGCCAGGAAATATAGTGTGAAATATAGCCCCAGTCAGGCCACTTTTTAAGCAGGGGGTCTGGGGGTCCCCCACCAGGAATTATTTAGTTACAAAGACTTAATTTCCTGCAATTTTGTTTCCACTTTTTCTTTCATAAATCTTTTATTAAACTTCAACCCATGATCATAACCACCACATATTCAATACATTTTCGAATTGTAACACTTTAAATGCCAGTTTGTGTGATGGTATCACAAATTATTGTTAAAAAAAACACAAAAAGTTAAATATTTTCAATATATCAAATGCAAAGTAAATTTTTCTGGGGGGGATTATTACAGGCTAGGCATGTGTCAATGATGGTTTTGATGGATTTTTTGTTTTTTGTAATGTCAGATTTAACAACAACTCTTTTCAGAAAAGTGGGAGTATTTCATTGTTTATCTGACATTACAATTTTTTTTTAATCTAAACATAAAAATTGTTATGATCAGGGCTGAAGTTGAATAAAAGATGTATGCCTGTTTAGACTGCATTACTCTCTGTCACAGTGATCTCCTGGTTGTTCCCCACTTACTGTAGGTTATCTAACTATCGCCCCACCACAACTAGAAACACGGGCCTGGCCTGCTTCTAAGTTCAGTGGCCTGACTGCAAAAAAGAAATATACGCGTACCACAGGTTGAGAACCACTGCTCTACAGGAAGGGACAGAGCAGGCTGTTCATCCTGAGGCTGCTGCAGTTGTTTTACCGGTCTGAAGAACTGTTTGCACAAGGACTTACACATCACTCATTCATTTACCTTCAGCACCTTCAACCGTATTTGTATACGCACATTTATATTTATTGATAATCCGCTCAATCTGTTTATTTATACCTCGGTAGACTAAGACTTCGTATAGAGTATTGCAGATTGTACAGAGTACACTTAGGTAGGAGATGGGAGGAAGAGAAGAGGAAGAGGGGAGGGGAGGGGAGGGGAGAAGATGAGGAAGAGGAAGAGGAGAGAATGGGGAGAGGATGGGGAGAGGAAGAGGAGAGAAAGTGGAGAGGAAGAGGAGAGGATGAGGAGAGGAAGAGGAACAGGAGAGAATGGGGAGAGGATGGGGAGAGGAAGAGGAGAGGGTGAAGAGAGGAAGAGGAGAGGAGAGGAAGAGGAAGAGGAGAGGAAGAGGAAGAGGAACAGGAGAGAATGGGGAGAGGATGGGGAGAGGAAGAGGAGAGGGTGAAGAGAGGAAGAGGAGAGGAGAGGAAGAGGAGAGGAGAGGAAGAGGAGAGGATGAGGAGAGGAAGAGGAACAGGAGAGAATGGGGAGAGGATGGGGAGAGGAAGAGGAGAGGGTGAAGAGAGGAAGAGGAGAGGAGAGGAAGAGGAAGAGGATGAGGAGAGGAAGAGGAACAGGAGAGAATGGGGAGAGGATGGGGAGAGGAAGAGGAGAGGGTGAAGAGAGGAAGAGGAGAGGAGAGGAAGAGGAAGAGGAGAGGAAGAGGAGAGGATGAGGATGAGGAGAAAGAGAGGAGAGGAAGAGGAGAGGATGAGGATGAGGAGAGGAGAGGAAGAGGAGAGGAAGAGGAGAGGAAGATGATGAGGAGAGGAAAAGGAGAGGAGAGGAGAGGAAGAGAGGAGGAGGAGGAGAGGAAGAGGAGAGGAGAGGAAGAGGAGAGGAGAGGAGAGGAGAGGAAGAGGAGAGGAGAGGAGAGGAAGAGGAGAGGAGAGGAGAGGAGAGGAGAGAAGGAGAGGAAGAGGAAGAGGAAGGGGAGAGGAGCTGATAATTATCCTCCAACTAGTCCCTGAGGGAAAACACACACAGGAAACCCGCAAACACACACACACACACACACACACACACACACACACACACACACACACAGGACACCCACAAACACACACACACAACACCCGCAAACACACACACACAGGAGACCCGCAAATACACACACACCCAGGACAACTGCTCACATGCGCGTGTGCACAGGATAACCCCCCCCCCCCGACATGTACACAAAGCCCACACGCACACAGGATGCCAGTGCTCGCTCCACCCCCCCCTAGAGTCAGGGGCTCAGCTGCTCCGCTCTGTAATGAGGGGGGGCTTTAAACCTCTTAGATGCAGAGGGCAGAAAGTACATCCATGGTCCAAACACTTGAAATACCATTTGTGTGTCTTCAGTTTAAGAGCCTTAAGCAATAATACACTAGAACCAGTGGAATATCATGAATATTGCCACGGCTGTGACTCGCCCGCAGCCACGAGGTCGAAGCTCGAGTGGTGTAGTGGCAATATGTAGTGGCAATATGCAGTGGCAATATGTAGTGGCAATATGTAGTGGCAATATGTAGTGGCAATATGCAGTGGCAATATGTAGTGGCAATATGTAGTGGCAATATGCAGTGGCAATATGTAGTGGCAATATGTAGTGGCAATATGTAGTGGCAATATGCAGTGGCAATATGTAGTGGCAATATGCAGTGGCAATATGTAGTGGCAATATGCAGTGGCAATATGTAGTGGCAATATGTAGTGGCAATATGCAGTGGCAATATGCAGTGGCAATATGTAGTGGCAATAGTCATGATATCCCACTGATTTGAGTGTATTATTGCTTTTATACAGCAAGTTGCACTGTCGGGAAAAATATAGGATGAATACAGACAATTCTGGGGTCTTTTATATCGATTTCAGTGAACTTGGCATCGAATTTTTTTTCCTAAAGATGTCTCATTGCTATGGCATTTCAAATGGAGTAGGCTATCAACAAGCTATCGAAAGTCTGAGAAAGTCATCAGCACCTCGGACAGTTCCGGGAGTTCAATGCCCAGGCCGTCGACGGTGGTGTCGAAGGATTAATTGTGGCTTTTCTCCAGCGCGTCCAGTGCAACCAGCTCGTCTTTCGTTGGATTGGCAATTGGCACGTCTAATAATGCTGTTTTTCTGAATACCGGTAGATGCAGGCCCGTCCTCTTTATATATCCACTCGTTTACGGTATGTTAAATCAAACGTAACGTTGTCCGCGGAGTAGGTCATGTTGACACAGTTTCCGTTTGATGAATGGCAGTTGAAAGTTTCTACAACATTCTAAAGCCAGCGCAGGGGTAATATACAGTTTAGAACGCTGTTGACCAATCACAATGCGTGATCGGATCTACCTGTTGTATAATATGTTTTAATGTATGGCTTCTCTGAGGTTATCAACATTTCAAATCCTAATTGAAAAGAGATCGACATGAAATCCTTCAGTATTTTCAGAAACAGAACACTGTGATGGAAGGACTGGCCTGAGGTCAGTTTGCATCCTATATTATTTTCCTGAGGTATTTTAAAAGATTTGAAGAGCGAGCATTTCTGCATGATCTGTACAATAGTGACGTTGGCAGCCTCACTTTTACGTGTGTGCATGAGAATATTTTAAATGGTAAATGGTGCATTTTATGTATCTCTTTTATCCAAGGCGCTTTACAATTTGTTCCTCACATTTTACCCGTTCACTCTCACATTTACACACCGACGGCGGAGGCGACCGTGCAAGGTGCCAACCTGCTCATCTGGAGCAGTTAGGGGTTAAATGTCTTGCTCAAGGACACTTCGACAAGCTGCCCGGGAGGAGCGGGAATCAAACCGGGAACCTCAGGGTTACCAGACGACTGCTCTGCCTCCCAAGCCACTGTTGCCCCGTATTTCATGTGGATTTGTAATAACTAGGGGTGTAACGGTACACAGAAGCCACGGTTCGGTACGTACATGGGTTTTGGGGTCATGGTTCAGTACAAGTTCGGTACAACAGGAAAATATTAATAATAATTATATATTTATAATAATTATAATTATTAAATATAATCTTTTTTTTGTTATACTTAGTTCCACCTAGGCTTGCCGCGGTAGTCAGTGATACCGGTGTCATTCTGTGTTCAAGCATCCACTGAGTAAATGAATTGCCTACGGCCCCCACCCCCCACCAGCCCCCACCCCACCCCCATAAATATATTGAGCATACATTTGTAAAATGTGCAACCCTAGTTTCACCTAAAGTGTTGTATAAGACGTATTCGTCGTATGGCTGGATGTACCGAACCATAGCCCCGTTCCTGACTGTGATGCACGCCAACAAGGTTTGGCCGAGTGAATCCACAGTCTCTTGCTCCTCAATAGGAAACCAACCTATTTTAACTCTGAAGAACTTGTCTGACGCAAAACGTTCGTTATACAAGTATCGCAGAGAAATGTCAACGGTACTCACAGTTGCACGAGGGTCTTGGACAGAGATACGCAATGGTTTGAAAGCTCGGCGTTGCTAATAAACATTTTAAATATTTTTTATAAACGTGTAAACAGCGAAGAACGTATGGCTGCTCCCCCTCGAACGTCGCAATGAGGAGTAGGGTATCATCTGCAGAGCCGCACTGCCGTCTCTGTGATGTTTACTTTCTCTGCGATACTTGTATAACGAACGTTTCGCGTCAGACCAGTTCTTCAGAGTTAAAACAGGGTGGTTTCCTATTGAGGAGCAAGGGACTGTGGATTCACTCGGCCAAACCTTGTTGGCGTGCATCACAGTCACGAAAGGGGCTAACCGAACCGTGACGTCCGTACCGTGAAGTCGCGGGACGAATGCACGTACCGTTACACCCCTAGTAATAACCCACAAAGAAACCTAACCTGATCAGGGAGAGGAACACCTCGGGACAAAGGTTGTCCACTAACTCCTGTGCTGACTGGACTCCCTCTCGAGCCCTGAGAGTAAATACATTGTCATGTTCCACTAACTCCTGTGCTGACTGGACTGCTCTCGAGCCCTGAGAGTAAATACATCGTCATGTTCCACTAACTCCTGTGCTGACTGGACTCCCTCTAGAGCCCTGAGAGTAAATACATGATAAGTGCCCAAGCTAGGTCTTAGGTCAGATCGATAACTTCATAACTCATTGGTCTGCTCATCTTGACATCAAACAGCGTCCTGCGAAGTGGTTGACATGCAGAACCAAATGAGTCTACAAAATGTTGTTGTTACTCACTGACCGACAAGAGATAGCGAATGCACCGTTCCGACCCCACCCAGTCATCGACCTTAGGTCGAGTGATTGGGGTTGCGGAATCTTTTATTTTATTTGCACTGGGAAGGACTCTCTTTATTCAGATGAGGTCCATTTCCCTTATCCGTTACACGTATTATCACTGTATGGCTTTACTTGATTGTGTGTCTGTCTGGATAAAGACACACTTCTAAAGTTTTGACATCATAAATCAGGAACATTACGAAGCAATGGGTAAAGTTACAATGCAAAAACATTTCAATGCTTACCCGTCCGTCTTTCAGTTAGAAGAATGGATGCAAAAAGGTGTGTTATAAAAAGCTGTTTTATTTAGAAAAAGCAAGTTACAGAAGAGACTTCATTGGAAATGTCCAACTCAGTTAAAAGAAGTATAAAACAAAAACATCTCATCTGACACGGCTTGTGCCTGCTTGTGCCTGCCATGGTAAATCTTCAAATCTGGCTCCTCGAAGGAGGAACAGTCATTTTTATATTGATCCTGCATCATATTTCTATTGGTCTAAAAACAGTGATGTCACAGGGATGTCATTTCACTAGCCAACCAACGTACAATACGTAGTATATATTTATCCAATCGTTTTACTTTACGTGCACAGTAAGTGTCCCTCCCTTTTCTTTTACTTGCGTTACCTTCAGTTACATAGTTTTTTCAAGTATGAGAAAGTCCCTCCACTTTTCATCTTATTCAGAACTTACAAAGGGTTAACCTGTTAACCATGCGTCTGCCGGCCGGAGAGCTCAGGGAAGAGGCCCTGCCTGGCAAGGTCACATTATTATGGTTAACTCCCTACTGCAGGCTTGCTCTTACAGACACCTCTATGCAGACCAGGCAATTCATTCTTAAGCAGAAGAGGTTAGATTCACACAATCACTGTCTTCCAACCAGAGTTTAGTTTTAAAGTGTATAAAGAATATACAGGTCATATACATAGCTCCAATCATATATAATAAACATAAGAATATTATACAAAGTGTCACTCGTTTACACATAACGTGTTTCCTTTCTGACGGGGCATTACCAGCCAGAATACATATCACATCTAGACACCTATAGTAACATATGCCTAGATGAAAATATATACAATAAACCTATTGTATTGATTCCATTGACTCCACTCTCCAAGATCACGCAAGATATTGTAGTGTACACAAGTTACGGTTCCAGAGTCCACAGTTCTCACAGTTTTTTTCACAAGTGGGAGGAAGAATCTACAGACATTCCTCATAATCATATATAAGAACAGGATGTCATACTAACCAGTGTCACTTAGTTGGCTGTGACACTTAACACCTCCTCTGTCATCCTGGTCGGTCATTTTCCATTGTCTTAATAGCGTCTGTACTGGGGGACGAGATGGCGATTGCGGGGTCACGTGGCCGTGACTCTCCACACCCCCTCTGCCATCTTGGTACCTTGTTACCCTGGTAGCCGGCGGGAAGACTTGCATCTGTTGTTCCCTGGCTGGATGGCTCGATAGGATAGGGGCCACGTCGTGGCTTGGTATCCGGCGGGAAGACTTGCATCTGTTGTTCCCAGCCGATGCACCCAGGTTGTTGTCGTCTTGGTCATCTTGGTCATCTTGGGGTCACCCCCTCTGACCTCTTGGATCTCTCCCATAGTTTGAGGTAGGTTGAATTGTCACTTCTCGGGCGACCCCATGGGTCCCCGAGAATTGTAGCAGCAGTCCTCTATTGAAGTGTGGTTGGCCTGGTCGTGTGACCCTGTCCTTAGGCCTCGCAGGACATCACAGATACAGTCCACAGAGGACTCATTTCTTTTCTCTCTTTCAGGTCCATTCAGGGCTCTCGTCGCCCTGTAACCTGGGTCCAGGCCGATGTCTCTCTGTCCGGTCTAGGAGGTCTAGGAGGTCTGGGAGGTCTGGGAGGTCTAGGAGGTCTAGGTGAGGACCTTGAGGATGCTCTGGAGCTTGACCTATCCCGGTCTTCCTCCATTTCCGAGTTCTGACCTGGGACAGTATATTCCTTCACGCCATTCGCTGCGTCGTCCACTGACTCCGGGGGACAGCCCCCCCGTCTAAGAATGCTCCTGGCCCGAAATAGGGCAGGTTCTGATCCTTCCGGTCCGAACTGTACTGTCGGTCTCCTTGGTGTGTCCTAAGGAGGGAGGTCGGTTCATTCCAGGATCGCAACATATTCACTTTGATCATCTGATCCTTCATAGAGCGTACAGCTCTCTCTGCCACCCCGTTCGTATTGGGCTGGTAGGGTACAGAGTATTGGGCCATTACACCCGCTTCCTCCAGTAGTTTCAGTCCTGTTTTCAGATACTGCTATTCGTCCCGATGGCACTGTTTCAGGTTTTGTCCCCCTTACCATCGCACATTGTTCACAGGCCTTTCGGACTGTTGTTTCCGTCCATTTCCTTCTTGCACAGGGGGTCAACCCTGTGTTGTGCTTGTCTCGGTCCAGACTGGGTAGTCAGTTACTGTTATGTCTGGTATTAGCTCTGGCTAGTTAGCCTGCTGTAGACTCAGGCTAGGTAGCCTCTTGTAGATTCAGGCTATGTAGCCTCTTGTAGACTCAGGCTATGTAGCCTTTTGTAGACTCAGGCTATGTAGCCTCTTGTAGACTCAGCTCCTGCTGATAACACCAGCCTGTATGATTACGCTGGTTCCACTTCCGTCACAGTAGCAGGACTTATGCTCCTGCTAGCTTCTGGCTCGTTATCCTGCTAATAGCTTCTGTTAGCAATGGCTAGTTATCCTGCTATTAGCTCCTGTTAGCAATGGCTAGTTATCATGCTATAGACTCGTAGAGTTTTTCTACTTAAGTTCTGACTCTAAGTAAGCATTATGTTACTTCCAGTTTAAGTGACTTCGGCCTGCTAGTCGCAAGTAGTTTTCAGTTTTGACTCCAAGTAAGCATTATGTTACTTCAAGTTCAAGTGACTGTTTAAAGCTCCCTCGGCCTTTGACTTTAAGGCTCCCTTGGCCCTGGACTTTAAGGTTCCCTCGGCCTGCTAGTCGCAAGTCGTTTTCTACTTAAGTTTTGACTAAGTAAGCATTATGTTACTTCACGGTCAAGTGACTTTAAGGCTCCCTCGGCCTTGGACTTTAAGGTTCCCTCGGCCTGCTAGTCGCAAGTAGTTTTCTGTTTTGACTCCAAGTAAGCATTATGTTACTCCAAGTTCAAGTGACTGTAAGGCTCCCTCGGCCTCATCTCCGCTTGCTGCTCTGGGGTTAGTTTCTCCCCCATGTTTTTCCCTGGATCTTGACCGGGGGTTCTTATTTCTCTTTCCATCATTTGGGCCATTGAAGCCCCTTTGGGGAGCTAGCGTCTCCTTGTGCTAGCTTCTCTTGAGCTATTACTCAATATGTTGAGTAATCAGAACTGTGTTCAGTTTCAGAGGTATTTAGCTCCCCATCCTGTTCAGGCTCAGACTCAGTTTCACCTGAAGGTGTCATCTGTGGCCTCGGGTTCTGATCCTTGATCTGAATGTCGCCATCCTCCTCTTCTGGGCCATAGAAAATGGAACAGTGCTCATAATTGATATTCTTGGCCTTTAGGAACTCGTCTAGAGAGTTGAACGCCTCTATGTCAGTGGAGGGAGATACTCGTTTTGAGGTGGAGCCTTGCGCCTCATAAAGAGGAAGAATGACTACATCGTCCTCTTGGTTTTTTCCATTTCCAAACTCGTCCATGATAGTGTGTCGCAGTGTTCTTGAGCGAGACACATAACCCCTTACTGCCCCCGTTAAGCAGGTTGGCACCTTGCATGGCTGCCTCCGCCGTCTGTGTCTCTTAAGCCCTTGCTGGTTCCTGAAGCTCATGTAACACTGGTCACAGTAGTATGGTTTCTCTCCTGTGTGTATCGTATGATGTCGTTTAAGGTGAGTCTTCGTCTTGAAGTTCTTTCCACACTGGTCACAGCAGTAAGGTCTCTCTCGTGTGTGCATCATGTGGTGTTGTTTAAGTTCTGCCTTCATCTTGAAGGTCTTTCCACACTGGCCACAGCAGTAAGGTTTCTCTCCTGTGTGTACCACGTGGTGTAGTTTAAGACATGTCTTTGTCTTGAAGCTCTTCCCACACTGGCCACAGCAGTAATGTTTCTCTCGTGTGTGTACCATGTGGTGAACTTTAAGCGCTGTCTTTCTCTTGAAGCTCATGTCACACTGGTCACAGCCGTAGGGTCTCCCTCCTGTGTGTACCATGTGGTGACTTTTAAGATCTCCCTTCGTCTTGAAGGTCCTCTCACACTGGGCGCAACCGTAAGGTTTATGTTCTGTGTGTACCAGGTGGTGTTGTTTAAGTTCTGCCTTCGCCTTGAAGGTCTTCCCACACTGGTCACAACCGTAAGGTTTATTTTCTGTGTGTACCATGTGGTGTTGTTTAAGACATGTCTTTGTCTTGAAGCTCTTTCCACACTGGCCACAGCTGTAAGGTCTCTCTCCTGTGTGTACCGTACAGTGAATTTTAAGCTCTCCCTTCGTCTTGAAGGCCTTCTCACACTGGGCGCAACCGTAAGGTTTATTTTCTGTGTGTACCAGGTGGTGTTGTTTAAGTTCTGCCTTCGTCTTGAAGGTCTTCCCACACTGGGCACAGCTGTAAGGTTTCTCTCCTGTGTGTACCATGTGGTGACGTTTAAGGTGAGCCTTCTTCTTGAGGCTCTTCCCACACTGGCCACAGCAGTAATGTTTCTCTCCTGTGCCAATTACTGCCTGCTGTACAGCCGGCAGCTCTGGGTATTTTGATTTGCTTGGTTCTGTGAATTCCTTACTTTCCGCAAGCGTCTCAGGGGACTCTGGGTGTGTTCCCCGTTCTCCTGGGTAGTCTAACCCCCTGCTGGGTGTAGAAGCTCCCAATCCATCATCCGAGGGTAATTTATCGTCCTCTGTGATGTGGGGATGATTGTGAGACATCCTGTTCACTTCAGCTATGTAGCCTGATGTTGGCTCGGGCTCTGGCTAGGTAGCTTTCAGATAACACTCGATTCCCTTTTGGCTAGTTAGCCTGCGTTCCTGTAGACTAGGGCTCGTGTAGCCTCGGGCTAGGTAGCTTCACCTAGTTAGCACCAGCTCGGTAGCCGATGGTGAGCTAGTTAGCTCTCGTCTGGCTAGGGCCAGTTCACTTCCTGTTATCACTGGCTTGTTAGCCTGTTGGGAGCTAGTTAGCTCTTGGCTAGTTAGCCATCAATTAGCTCTTGGCTAGTTAGCCTGTGGTGAGCTAGTTAGCTCTTGGCTAGTTAGCCATCAATTCACTCCTGGCTTGTTAGCCTGTGGTGAGCTAGTTAGCTTCCGTCTGGCTAGGGCCAGCTCATGGGTGTTAGCACTGGCTCGTTAGCCGATGGTGAGCTAGTTAGCTTCCGTCTGGCTAGGGCCAGTTCACTTCCTGTTATCACTGGCTTGTTAGCCTGTTGGGAGCTAGTTAGCTATTGGCTAGTTAGCCATCAATTAGCTCTTGGCTAGTTAGCCTGTGGTGAGCTAGTTAGCTCTTGGCTAGTTAGCCATCAATTCACTCCTGGCTTGTTAGCCTGTGGTGAGCTAGTTAGCTTCCGTCTGGCTAGGGCCAGCTCATGGGTGTTAGCACTGGCTCGTTAGCCGATGGTGAGCTAGTTAGCTTCCGTCTGGCTAGGGCCAGCTCATGGATGTTAGCACTGGCTTGTTTGTGGCTAGTTAGCCTGCATTCCTGTGAACGCGCCGTTTTGGCAGCGTAGCCTCGGGCTAGGTAGCCATCCAGTTAGCACTTAGCTCGCTTGTGGCTAGTTAGCCTGCATTCCTGTGAACGCGCCGTTTTGGCAGCGTAGCCTCGGGCTAGGTAGCCATCCAGTTAGCACTTAGCTCGCTTGTGGCTAGTTAGCCTGCATTCCTGTGAACGCGCCGTTTTGGCAGCGCCGTCACGTAGCCTCGGGCTAGGTAGCCATCCAGTTAGCATTCAGTTCGCTTGTGGCTAGTTAGCCTGCATTCCTGTGAACGCGCCGTTTTGGCAGCGTAGCCTCGGGCTAGGTAGCCATCCAGTTAGCACTTAGCTCGCTTGTGGCTAGTTAGCCTGCATTCCTGTGAACGCGCCGTTTTGGCAGCGCCGTCACGTAGCCTCGGGCTAGGTAGCCATCCAGTTAGCATTCAGTTCGCTTGTGGCTAGTTAGCCTGCATTCCTGTGAACGCGCCGTTTTGGCAGCGCCGTCACGTAGCCTCGGGCTAGGTAGCCATCCAGTTAGCATTCAGTTCGCTTGTGGCTAGTTAGCCTGCATTCCTGTGAACGCGCCATTTTGGCAGCGCCGTCACGTAGCCTCGGGCTAGGTAGCCATCCAGTTAGCATTCAGTTCGCTTGTGGCTAGTTAGCCTGCATTCCTGTGAACGAAGCATGAAATTATGTTGCACTTGTAACTCCCCCCAGAGCTCTATAAACATTACGTTACCCTTTAGTCGCAAGTAAACGTTGCTTTAATCACAAAGATAGAGCTTTCTATTAAAGTGTGATATTCCCGAGTAGAGCTTTCCACTCGAGTGTGACTTTAAGCCTTTTATTTTAGGTTTCTAGTCGCGTGTGTAGAGCTTTCTACTGTAGAGCTTTCTACTTTAAGTTTGACTGTAAGTAAACATTCCGTTACCCTTTAGTCGCAAGTAAACGTTACTTTAATCACAAAGATAGAGCTTTCTATTCATTTGTGATATTCCCGAGTAGAGCTTTCCACTCGAGTCGCCAGTAGAGCTTTCTACTTTAAGTTTGACTGTAAGTAAACATTCCGTTACCCTTTAGTCGCAAGTAAACGTTACTTTAATCACAAAGATAGAGCTTTCTATTGAATTGTGATATTCCCGAGTAGAGCTTTCCACTCGAGTCGCCAGTAGAGCTTTCTACTTTAAGTTTGACTGTAAGTAAACATTCCGTTACCCTTTAGTCGCAAGTAAACGTTACTTTAATCACAAAGATAGAGCTTTCTATTGAATTGTGATATTCCCGAGTAGAGCTTTCCACTCGAGTCGCCAGTAGAGCTTTCTACTTTAAGTTTGACTGTAAGTAAACATTCCGTTACCCTTTAGTCGCAAGTAAACGTTACTTTAATCACAAAGATAGAGCTTTCTATTGAATTGTGATATTCCCGAGTAGAGCTTTCCACTCGAGTCGCCAGTAGAGCTTTCTACTTTAATTTTTTGTCAAATCTGTAATTAATTTTACTTCAGAGGCTTTTGACAGTAGTCCTGTTTTCTTCGGCCGTTAGCACCTATTCAGTTAGTATAAATGCCCAACGAAGGGACGCCATGATAAATCTTCAAATCTGGCTCCTCGAAGGAGGAACAGTCATTTTTATATTGATCCTGCATCATATTTCTATTGGTCTAAAAACAGTGATGTCACAGGGATGTCATTTCACTAGCCAACCAACGTACAATACGTAGTATATATTTATCCAATCGTTTTACTTTACGTGCACAGTAAGTGTCCCTCCCTTTTCTTTTACTTGCGTTACCTTCAGTTACATAGTTTTTTCAAGTATGAGAAAGTCCCTCCACTTTTCATCTTATTCAGAACTTACAAAGGGTTAACCTGTTAACCATGCGTCTGCCGGCCGGAGAGCTCAGGGAAGAGGCCCTGCCTGGCAAGGTCACATTCTTATGGTTAACTCCCTACTGCAGGCTTGCTCTTACAGACACCTCTATGCAGACCAGGCAATTCATTCTTAAGCAGAAGAGGTTAGATTCACACAATCACTGTCTTCCAACCAGAGTTTAGTTTTAAAGTGTATAAAGAATATACAGGTCATATACATAGCTCCAATCATATATAATAAACATAAGAATATTATACAAAGTGTCACTCGTTTACACATAACGCGTTTCCTTTCTGACGGGGCATTACCAGCCAGAATACATATCACATCTAGACACCTATAGTAACATATGCCTAGATGATAGCAAATATATACAATAAACCTATTGTATTGATTCCATTGACTCCACTCTCCAAGATCACGCAAGATATTGTAGTGTACACAAGTTACGGTTCCAGAGTCCACAGTTCTCTGTTTTTTTCACAAGTGGGAGGAAGAATCTACAGACATTCCTCATAATCATATATAAGAACAGGATGTCATACTAACCAGTGTCACTTAGTTGGCTGTGACACTTTACAATACATCATCATGTTCCACTAACTCCTGTGCTGACTGGACTGCTCTCGAGCCCTGAGAGTAAATACATCATCATGTTCCACTAACTCCTGTGCTGACTGGACTCCCTCTAGAGCCCTGAGAGTAAATACATCATCATGTTCCACTAACTCCTGTGCTGACTGGACTGCTCTCGAGCCCTGAGAGTAAATACATCGTCATGTTCCACTAACTCCTGTGCTGACTGGACTCCCTCTAGAGCCCTGCAAGTAAATACATCGTCATGTTCCACTAACTCCTGTGCTGACTGGACTCCCTCTCGAGCCCTGAGAGTAAATACATCGTCATGTTCCACTAACTCCTGTGCTGACTGGACTCCCTCTCGAGCCCTGAGAGTAAATACACCGTCATGTTCCACTAACTCCTGTGCTGACTGGACTCCCTCTCGAGCCCTGAGAGTAAATACACCGTCATGTTCCACTAACTCCTGTGCTGACTGGACTCCCTCTCGAGCCCCGAGAGTAAATACATCATCATGTTCCACTAACTCCTGTGCTGACTGGACTGCTCTCGAGCCCCGAGAGTAAATACATCGTCATGTTCCACTAATTCCTGTGCTGACTGGACTGCCTCTAGTCTAGAGTCTAGAGCCCTGAGAGTAAATACATCGTCATGTTCCAATTCCACTTCAAAACTCCCTGAATGCATGATGATATTGTCGAGCACTTTAATGAGCATTTTATCAACTGGGTCCCAAAGGGTTGTCTGGACCCGACAACCTGGGTCCTTATCTTTTGAAGTCTTGGCTGACAACAATATTTGAAGTGGAAATCGGTCTAGCTTTAGACCAGGTCATAGTACCATAACGGCAGCTGTTGGTAACAAATTATACAACCATTGCCTTGCCCAAAATAACTTTCAGACTGTATCGGTCTGGAAAGACTGCCTTACATTGCTAAGGGCAAGCGGAAAGACTTTGTTCAACTCTGGGAACCTCTGGCATGAAAAATGGAAACGTGGGCTCTACTAAAGGAAATTATGAAATTCTATTTTATCCTTATTATATACAGTATATTAAATTATTTTTACCATTTCAATTAACATTTATTTGCTGCAGGTTGAATGTGAATGTAGATTGTTGATCTGTCCAAGGCATTTTATTCTGTTGACCCATGAGCTGCTGTTAGGAGACTGGCTGACTGAGCTTTTCAGGAACTGCTGCAGACAGAACCCAGTGTGTATACAGTATACAGCCAGTCACAAATCAAGCTTCATGCAGATCACTAATTGAGTCCCACAAGGTTACATTTGAGGTCTTATTTTCAATTTTTATAAATAACATTGCATACATGTACATGCATACAGCTAAAATGCATCTTTATGCAGATGATACAATAATCTACTCAGTTGCCTCTTCAGAGTGAGCTCCAGACTGCCTTTCACCGCTATAGGCATCATTGTATGGTCTAAAGTTGGTTATTAATGCTAAGTTATGATCTTCTCCAAAGCTCGCTCCCAGATCTCAGAGAATACTGGCATTCATACCTTAGGAGGGGACTCAATTGAAAGAGTATCATACTACAGGTATGTTGGGTATTTCAGTGGACGACAGGCTTTCTTTAGAGCGCATTATTGAGGACCTAGAGAAGAAACTGAAGGTCAGGCTGGGTTTGTTATTATTGACATAGGGCCCGTCTTAATTTAGCAGTTAGGAAAACAATTGTACAAGTTACGTTCTTAAGTGTTCTAGACTTAGACAGCAGCATTGGTCTATACCAGGGGTTCTCAAACATTTTTATACCGCGACCCCATTTAATTTAGGATTTTTTTTGGGGACCCCACACTTAATGTATCGCGTAATTTCAAACGTGGAATTAATGAATATCAAAATAAAAGCACACGTTGTTGAACTTGCTCATGCATATTTATTAGACATTTTTATTACAGCACTATGTTATCAATACACATTTATAAAACAAGGCATATTTAGCCAAAGTATGTTGCCAGTACATAAAAAAATAAATTATATATATTATATATTGCCAATGTCACCTACCCGCGACCCCAATTTGGGTTGCGACCCGTAGTTTGAGAACCACTGGTCTATTTCTATTCACAAAGCCACACTGGGTAAACTCCCTGTATATCCGTGTGTTCTCCTACCACTCACCACCAGCTGTACTCTCCCCCACATGGCTGCTCCACCAGGGACTCACCACCAGCTGTACTCTCCCCCACATGGCTGCTCCACCAGGGACTCACCACCAGCTGTACTCTCCCCCACACGGCTGCTCCACCAGGGACTCACCACCAGCTGGTCTCTCCCCCACATGGCTGCTCCAGCAGGGACTCAGGACCAGCTGGTCTCTCCCCCACATGGCTGCTCCACCAGGGACTCACCACCAGCTGGTCTCTCCCCCACATGGCTGCTCCACCAGGGACTCACCACCAGCTGTACTCTCCCCCACATGGCTGCTCCACCAGGGACTCAGGACCAGCTATACTCTCCCCCACATGGCTGCTCCACCAGGGACTCACCACCAGCTGGTCTCTCCCCCACATGGCTGCTCCACCAGGGACTCACCACCAGCTGTACTCTCCCCCACATGGCTGCTCCACCAGGGACTCACCACCAGCTGTACTCTCCCCCACATGGCTGCTCCACCAGGGACTCACCACCAGCTGGTCTCTCCCCCACATGGCTGCTCCACCAGGGACTCACCACCAACTGTACTCTCCCCCACATGGCTGCTCCACCAGGGACTCAGGACCAGCTGGTCTCTCCCCCACATGGCTGCTCCACCAGGAACTCACCACCAGCTGGTCTCTCCCCCACATGGCTGCTCCCACAGGGACTCACCACCAGCTGGTCTCTCCCCCACATGGCTGCTCCACCAGGGACTCACCACCAGCTGGTCTCTCCCCCACATGGCTGCTCCACCAGGGACTCAGGACCAGCTGGTCTCTCCCCCACATGGCTGCTCCACCAGGGACTCACCACCAGCTGGTCTCTCCCCTACATGGCTGCTCCACCAGGGACTCACCACCAGCTGGTCTCTCCCCCACATGGCTGCTCCACCAGGGACTCACCACCAGCTGTACTCTCCCCCACATGGCTGCTCCACCAGGGACTCAGGACCAGCTGGTCTCTCCCCCACATGGCTGCTCCACCAGGGACTCAGGACCAGCTGGTCTCTCCCCCACATGGCTGCTCCACCAGGGACTCACCACCAGCTGTACTCTCCCCCACATGGCTGCTCCACCAGGGACTCACCACCAGCTGGTCTCTCCCCCACATGGCTGCTCCACCAGGGACTCAGGACCAGCTGGTCTCTCCCCCACATGGCTGCTCCACCAGGGACTCAGGACCAGCTGGTCTCTCCCCCACATGGCTGCTCCACCAGGGACTCAGGACCAGCTGGTCTCTCCCCCACAGGGCTGCTCCACCAGGGACTCACCACCAGCTGGTCTCTCCCCCACATGGCTGCTCCACCAGGGACTCACCACCAGCTGGTCTCTCCCCCACATGGCTGCTCCACCAGGGACTCACCACCAGCTGGTCTCTCCCCCACAGGGCTGCTCCACCAGGGACTCACCACCAGATGTACTCTCCCCCACAGGGCTGCTCCACCAGGGACTCACCACCAGCTGTACTCTCCCCCACATGGCTGCTCCACCAGGGACTCACCACCAGCTGTACTCTCCCCCACATGGCTGCTCCACCAGGGACTCACCACCAGCTGGTCTCTCCCCCACATGGCTGCTCCACCAGGGACTCACAACCAGCTGGTCTCTCCCCCACATGGCTGCTCCACCAGGGACTCAGGACCAGCTATACTCTCCCCCACATGGCTGCTCCACCAGGGACTCACCACCAGCTGTACTCTCCCCCACATGGCTGCTCCACCAGGGACTCACCACCAGCTGGTCTCTCCCCCACATGGCTGCTCCACCAGGGACTCACCACCAGCTGTACTCTCCCCCACATGGCTGCTCCACCAGGGACTCAGGACCAGCTGGTCTCTCCCCTACATGGCTGCTCCACCAGGGACTCACCACCAGCTGTACTCTCCCCTACATGGCTGCTCCACCAGGGACTCACCACCAGCTGGTCTCTCCCCCACAGGGCTGCTCCACCAGGGACTCACCACCAGCTGGTCTCTCCCCCACAGGGCTGCTCCACCAGGGACTCACCACCAGCTGGTCTCTCCCCCACATGGCTGCTCCACCAGGGACTCACCACCAGCTGTACTCTCCCCCACATGGCTGCTCCACCAGGGACTCACCACCAGCTGGTCTCTCCCCCACATGGCTGCTCCACCAGGGACTCACCACCAGCTGGTCTCTCCCCCACATGGCTGCTCCACCAGGGACTCACCACCAGCTGTACTCTCCCCCACATGGCTGCTCCACCAGGGACTCAGGACCAGCTGGTCTCTCCCCCACATGGCTGCTCCAGCAGGGACTCAGGACCAGCTGGTCTCTCCCCCACATGGCTGCTCCACCAGGGACTCACCACCAGCTGTACTCTCCCCCACATGGCTGCTCCACCAGGGACTCACCACCAGCTGTACTCTCCCCCACATGGCTGCTCCACCAGGGACTCACCACCAGCTGGTCTCTCCCCCACATGGCTGCTCCACCAGGGACTCACCACCAGCTGTACTCTCCCCCACATGGCTGCTCCACCAGGGACTCACCACCAGCTGTACTCTCCCCCACAGGGCTGCTCCACCAGGGACTCACCACCAGCTGTACTCTCCCCCACAGGGCTGCTCCACCAGGGACTCACCACCAGCTGTACTCTCCCCCACATGGCTGCTCCACCAGGGACTCACCACCAGCTGTACTCTCCCCCACATGGCTGCTCCACCAGGGACTCACCACCAGCTGGTCTCTCCCCCACATGGCTGCTCCACCAGGTACTCAGGATTTGCTCAGAACTTGGTAGAACAGCTTCCTCCTATTTTACGCCCTTGTCATGG